>NC_134556.1:18103629-18220359 GCF_025594145.1 Primulina tabacum
AAATTCCGAAAATTCACCATTATTTCTTTTTGATATCTTGTTCTATTTTCTTTAGAGAGCATATCAATTGCCTCTCACAGTCAAAAATATATATATATATATATAATATATATTATATATTTCATATATTCAATTTCTTGTCTACACAGTCCAAGTGAGTCGGTCGCATTTGTTCACAAGTTGGAACTTGATTGTTTGATATACTCAAATACAAAGCTTGAGCACACCTTCGAGAGAAGCATCAAATTCGAGTGGAAACATTTGAGTGTGGGTGTTATTTCTTTGGAGTGGGAAGTGAGTTTGTTGTGAGAAAAAAAAATTGAGAGAAAAGACGAGTGAATTTTTTTTTGGAGTGAGCGTGAGCATTTGGGTGAGGATTTTTGTTTCTAACGTTTTCTTGCAGGTACAAATTTGAAAATTAGATGGAGAGGGAGGTAGGAGATAGTTCGAACCCGGGGTTGTCTAAGGTTCAAATGAGGCGTTGTTTGGGCACTTTAGTAGGATAATGTCAACCCAAATGGAATCCTTACATGAAAGGTTGGATAAGCTTGAGGTTGGTGTTAGTGGGAGTAAGTCTAAACCTAAGGATTTGAGTAGAGAGGATGAGGAGTACGAGTTGGGAGGAGACGAGGAGAGTCAAAATGAAAATTGGGGTAGGAATGGAAGAGGTAGAGGATACGTTGAGAGGAAGAAGAGAAGCCGTACGGGGTAGATATGATGGGGATAGGGAAGATGGTAGCATGGGTAGCATTGAAGATGAAAATTCACATCGTTCCATGGGAAATCTGAACCCGGAGGCGTATTTAGAGTTGGGAAAAGAGGGGATCAGTTTTGTGTTTGAGATGTCACCACTTACTCCGAACAAAAGAAGGTTAGGTTGGCGTGTGTGAAATTCTAGACTATGCTCTTATTTGGTGGGATCAATTAGTGACCACTAGAAGGAGGTATAATGAGAGACCTATTGGTCTTGGGATGAGATGAAAAGATGATGAGAAAAAGGTTTGTGCCCAAATCACTACTATATGGAGATGTGTTAAGAGGTTACAACTTAAGGCAGGGGTGAACGAGTGTTGAGGACACTATAAGGAGAGTGGAAGTAGTAATGATAGGGCAACTTGAGGAGGATAGTGAGGCGACCATGGCACGTTTCTTTGTGGATTAATTAGGGAAATTCAAGATCAAGTGGAGCTTAGCAATACTTGGATCTAGACGAGATGGTGCAAATGGCCATAAAAGTGGAGCAACAACTCAAAAGAGGGCTTGAGTTGGCCGCACCAATCAAACTGGGGGGGTTCATCATCTTCTTGGAGATCAAATGTGGTGAAGCATGAGGAGAATAGGTGTGACCAAGCCAAATCTAAGACCAAACAAGAGGCCCTAAGCAAGGAGGTACAAGGTAAATCTGAAACTCTTTCTAATCGATATAGAGATGTTAAATGTTTTAGGTGTCAAGGGTTAGGGGCATATTTCTAGTGAATGTCCCTAATAAAAGGGTGATGATTTTAAATGACTATGGTGAATATGATCCTCAAAGTGAGAGTGACGATGATGAGATGCCTGCGTTAGAGGATCCTGATGAGGGGTATGAGGCGGTTGTAGGTGAAGCACTAGTGACTAGGCGTATCATGAGTGCCCAAAGTCAAGGGAGGAGAGACTAACCAAAGAGAGAACTTGTTCCATACTAGGTGTTTTGTGAATCAAAGGTTTGCAACTTAATCTATAGATGGGGGGAGTTGTACTAATGTGGCTAGGTGTTGAAATGGTGGAGAATTGGGTTTGCCTACACTAAAACACCCCTTCGACCATATAGGCGTCAATGGTTGAATGATTGTGCGGAAGTGAAGGTAAACAAAACAAGTGCTAGTGCCTTTTTTCATTGGGAAGTATGTGGATGAGGTTTGTGTGATGTGGTACCCATGCATGCATGTCATATCTTGTTGTGTAGGCCTTGGCAAGATGATAGGAGGTGGCACATGAGGGATACAAGATAAGTACTTCCTTTGTATTGAAGAAGGAAACCATTGTATTACTTCCTTTGTCCCCAAAGCAAGTGTTGGAGGACCAATTGAAAAAAAAAGAAGAGAGATGAGGCCGTAAAAAAGATTGAATTAAAAAGTGAGACGGCCTTAAGAAAATAAAAAATGAAATTGGCTGAAACAAAGAGTGATCAAAAAGAGTGAGATAGCCATACAAAGAAAAATGAGAGGAAAGAAATTGAGGAGGAAAGAAAATGAGAGGAAAGAGGCCAAAAAGAATACTATATGGCCCAAAAAGGTGAGTTGAAGCAATTGATGCAAACCACATGAACCACTTGTGTTGATTCTTTACAAGGAGATCCTTCTTAACACAAGTGATATAGCCGGGTCCCTTCCGAGCATTGTTGTTTCACTCTTGCAGGAATTTGAAGATGTATTTCCGGAGGAACTACCTCAAGGGCTACCACCATTGAGGGGGATTGAGCACCAAATTGATTTGGTACCCGGAAGTGCATTGCCAAATCGTCCAGCTTATAGGAGCAATCCGGAGGAGACCTAGGAGCTTCAACGGCAGGTAAGTGAGTTGTTAGATAGGGGTTTTGTGCGTAAGTCCATGTCTCCTTGTGCTGTACCTGTTTTATTAGTTCCTAAGAAAGATGGCTCATGGCGTATGTGTGTAGATTGTAGGGCAATCAATAACATACCATTAAGTATAGGCATCACATACCTAGACTAGATGATATGTTAGATGAGTTGCATGGTGCATGTATCTTTAGCAAAATTGATTTAAAGAGTGGTTATCACCAAATTAGGATGAGGGAAGGTGATGAGTGGAAAACTGCTTTTAAAACCAAATACGGGTTATATGAGTGGATGGTAATGCCTTTTGGCTTAACTAACGCTCCTAGTACCTTTATGAGGTTAATGAACCATGTCTTGCGTACATACATAGGAAAATTTGTTGTTGTTTATTTTGATGATATCCTAGTATATAGCAAAGACTTGGATGATCATGTTGGTCACTTGAAACTTGTGCTAATCACATTAAGGGCTGAAAACTTATATGCTAACTTAAAGAAGTGTGATTTTTGTACAAGAAAACTTGTCTTTCTTGGTTTTGTGGTAAGTTCACAGGGGATACAAGTTGATGAAGACAAGGTAAGTGCTATTCGAGATTGGGCAACGCCTACTACTGTTGGTCAAGTTCGAAGTTTTCATGGTCTTGCAAGCTTCTATAGGAGGTTTGTAAAAGATTTTAGCACATTGGCAGCACCAATGACGGCAATGATTAAGAAGAACGTTCCATTCTATTGGGGCGAGGAGCAAGAGAAGTCCTTTAATATTATCAAGCAAAAACTAATTAATTGTAAGGCCTGAGAATTATTAGTCTTCATTGATGCGATATTCAAAGATATGAGAATGCATGACATGTAATGAGAAGCAATAAATGAGATGGGGGAAGGAGAGACATGAAAAATTAGAATTTTGAATGAAGGGCAGACCGCACCCGCGGTCCAAGAAAGAGTGCACCCGCGGTTGATGGACAGAGAGTTGGGGATTATTTACAGAAATGACACCGCACCCGCGGTTCAAACGTAACCGCACTCGCGTTGATGTCACCGCACCAGCGGTCTTATATGTAGCGCACCCGCGGTCGTAGATTTTGGAAAATGAATAGACTGCCGAAGCTTGAGCGCACCTGCGGTCTAGAAGGAGCGCAGCCGCAGTGCTGCATGCGAGAAAGCCACCCTTGTTTCTTATGAAGACACATGGCATATATATAAATAGAAATGTGCTGAATCTTCACTTTCACCACTTCCATCGGCTGAGAACGAGAGAGAGTGGGGAGAAGCTTCAATTCCTTATGTTTTAAGGTTATGATTTTGAAAGAATTACACATCCAAACTTAAATCCGAGACGAGTTTCGTGTTCCTCTTGACAAGGGCTTCAAAAAGGGTATACTTTCTATAACTTTTCAGCATGTTTTGAAATATACATGTTGGAGCAATGCTGATATACTTGTGATTATATGTTCTTGAGATTATAGATGTCGTAGAATCGTAAACAGATCGATTATCGGATATCGTATGCGATTTGTATGAAATTCCAGCTTGTATGTGTATGAGGAGGTACCAATTTTGATATGATGGGGTATATATTGTGATGATTATGAGTTGAGGACTTGTGAATTGTTGATATATGTGAGAGTTGGATTGACCGTATTGAGAATTACGTCGTTATGCCGTCAAATAGTACCAAGGTCAGTATTGAATTGGATGTGTTGATTGAGATTAGAGATTGATACAATGTGTGTAAACATTGCCATTTCAGATTGATATTGACAGATTCGACATCGAGACTTTGACTACGACAGATTGTTCGACGAAAGGTATAATTCATGCTTTGTTTGGGGAAGACACAACTCAAATGAGATTTAATTTGAGTTTCCCAACCAAATCACATACTAGAATTGTTGTTTATCTTTTGATATGAACTTGATTTGTTTATAGATTTATATTCAAATCTCTTGATATGATGATGTCTTGTTTATAGATTATATTCAAGCCTTTGAGATAGGAGAGTCATTGGCAGACTTGCCAAACTAGACGTTCGGTGGTATCGACGCTTCGGATCAGATTCAATCCGATTGTAGACATTCGATACAGACAGGACCGAAGTCTAGGAATAAGACGTACAGTTACCCCGATTGGGAGGGTAGGTGACAGACAGTGACGTCTTATTCACACCGAGATCCCTAGAGTAGAGTCGAGTCGAGTCAAGACATGATTTGAATTGAATGGCATGCTCATATAGATTGGTTTCATAGACTATGGAACCCATTGTTATTGCTTTCATGCATGATTTATGCTTATGTATTAGCATGCATACATGTTTTATACTGGGATTTATTCTCACCGGAGTTTCCGGCTGTTGTTATGTCTGTATGTGTGCATAACAACAGGTAGGGCAGGATCTGGGTCACGACAGAGATGAGTTCGAGATAGAGTGGTGACTTCGGACGCAGAAGATTATTAGTTTTTTCTTACTAGACTTGTACTACTTGTGGTTGTCGTTTGTATTAAACACTGGTTTGTATGAATGTATTGGATCAAGACATGTAATTATGTTTATTGAAATAAAATGAAGAACTATCTTGTGCTTGTTTATATACATCTGAATTAATGTTAAAAAGCAAAATTTTGACCAACATTTTGAATAAAGATCCGATTAATCCCGAAAAGAATTGAGTTAGAGCCCGGGTCCCCACAACAGGTGGTATCAGAGCATTAGTTTCTGTAGACTGAGATAGAATAGAATGAGCGGGGTAGATCGAGTCTTCTTCCTTGCTTTTGATGTGCTAGCATGATTTAATGCTTTCCCTATTATATGTTGTATTGTGTCTGAGTTGATTTACAGCATATAATTGTAAAGACTGAATCAGAACCGATTCTGGATCAGAGTTATATGATCAGAGGAGGGCTGAGACAGATTGTATAGATTGTATACTAATCTGTTTGATAATCAGATTATGCCGCCTAGAAGGATACCACAACCAGCTGCAGGGCAAGTGCCAGAACAGGGTAGTACGTCAGGTACTCAGATGGATGTTACAGCTACACCTATGGAAACCTTAT
The DNA here is from genome assembly GCF_025594145.1 of Primulina tabacum. NCBI lineage: Eukaryota > Viridiplantae > Streptophyta > Magnoliopsida > Lamiales > Gesneriaceae > Primulina > Primulina tabacum. Next base: position 18,109,241 of record NC_134556.1, read on the forward strand.
TGAAGAGATTTCAATCATTCCATCCTCCGATTTTAAAGGGCACGGAAAATGCAGTGGATTGTGAGAGCTGGCTAGACGATATAGAGATGTTGTTTGAATCTCTTGCCTATACAGACGAACGAAGAGTGAAACTAATCGGGCATCAGTTGCAAGAAGTTGCGAAAAGCTGGTGGTTGACCACAAAATGAGCCTTAGAACATCGAGGTATTGATATTACTTGGAAAGTATTTAAAGATGAGTTTTATCAACGGTTCTTTCCAGTGTCGTATCGAAAAGACAAAGGAGCCGAATTTGCCAACTTGAGACAGGGGCAGTGGAACATAGAAGAGTATGTTGCCAAGTTTTCTTCTTTGCTCCGATATGCGCCACACGTGGCAGGAAATGACGAAGCGGTCGCGGATCAGTTCATCAATGGTTTGAACCCGGATATTTTTACTTTGGTGAACACGGGACGACCTAACACCTTTTGTGATGCACTGAACCGAGCAAAGGGAGCAGAAGCTGGCTTGATCAGGCAGCGAGGAGCTTCCTATAGCGTTCAGAATCAGAGACAGCCACAGCCCGCCGCACAGTTTCCACCACCTCCTCCTCGATTTTATAGTGGAAGCAGTAGTAGTGGCAAGAAGGATTTTTTGAAAGCTAAGGGTAAGCAGTTCAAGAGAGCAGGGAGCAGTTCGTCGAGCTCCAGCGGGTCACGACAGAGAGGTCCTGGCCAGAGTGCAGAGTATACTGGTGTTTATTGCAGTTCTTGTGGTGGCAGGCATGCCACTGAGCAGTGTCAGGGAGTGATGGGCAGATGCAACATATGTAGGCAACATGGACATTTTGCCAGACTCTGTCCCCAGAGGGGTGCACCGAGATTTCAGAGTTTAGGGTCATCTACCTCAGTGACTCAGCCTGAGAGGAAAGCTTCGTCTGTCCATTCCTTCCAGCCCACGCCTACACAGTCCCAGCCTAGAGCCAGAGGTGGCCAGACAGCGAGCCAACCTCCCAGACAACAGGCTCAAGTGTTTGCATTGACGGAAGAGCAAGCCCAAGATGCACCGGACGATGTGATTGCAGGTAACTGTTTCCTTTGCGGTTATCCTGCATATGTGTTGATAGACACAGGTGTATCCCATACATTCATATCTGAGCGTTTTGTATTATTGCATTCATTGCCTGTCGAGTCATTGTCTACTGTAGTATCTATTTCTTCTCCGTTGGGAAGTGGTCTGATATCTGTGACCTCAGTTAGACATTGTATACTACAGTTTGAGGGACATGAGATTGATTTAGACTGTGTAGTACTTGGCTTATCTGATTTTGATTGTATTTTTGGGATTGACATGTTAACCAAGTACAGAGCCACTGTAGATTGTTTCCAGATGATTGTCAGATTCAGACCTGAAATGACAGAAGAGTGGAGATTCCACGGTAAGGGTTCCAGATCTCGGATTCCCTTAGTATCTGCTTTGACTATGAGTAGATTGTTGCAGAAAGGAGCAGAGGGGTTCCTTATTTATTCTGTAGATCTACAGAAATCGAGCCCGGCATTGGCAGATTTGCAAGTAGTACGGGAGTTTGCAGATGTATTTCCTGACGAGATTCCGGGATTACCTCCAGCTCGAGAGGTAGATTTTAGCATTGATCTCATTCCAGGTACCGTTTCTATTTCAAAAGCTCCGTATAGGATGGCGCCGTTAGAATTGAAAGCACAGTTAGAAGATTTTCTAGCCAAGGGATATATCAGACCCAGTGTATCTCCTTGGGGCGCTCCAGTGTTATTCGTGCGCAAGAAAGATGGTTCGATGCGATTGTGTATCGATTACAGGCAACTGAACAAGGCAACGATAAAGAACAAATATCCTTTGCCTCGCATTGATGACTTATTTGATCAGTTGCAGGGATCATCTGTTTATTCCAAAATTGATTTGCAATCGGGATATCACCAATTGAGAGTTAGAGATGTTGACATCCCGAAGACAGCATTCCGAACCCGGTATGGACATTATGAGTTTGTTGTCATGCCTTTTGGTTTAACGAATGCTCCAGCGGTGTTTATGGGATTGATGAACCGTGTCTTTCAGAGGTATTTGGATGAGTTTGTGATTGTTTTTATTGATGATATCTTGGTTTATTCTAAGAATCTGAATGAACATGCCAATCATTTGAGAATTGTGTTGCAAACGTTGAGAAATGAAAGATTATTTGCTAAACTGTCAAAGTGTGAGTTTTGGCTGAGACAGGTTGTCTTCTTGGGTCATATTATATCTGGAGACGGTATTTCTGTGGATCCGAGTAAAGTTGAAGCTGTGATCAGTTGGCCTAGACCGACTTCTGTGCTAGAGATACGCAGTTTCATGGGTCTAGCAGGGTACTATCGACGATTCATTAAAGATTTCTCCAGCATTGCGAAACCGATTACCCAGTTGACACAGAAGAATGCTCCGTTTGTGTGGTCTGAAGATTGTGAGTCTAGCTTCATAGAGTTGAAGAAGAGGCTGACCAGTGCACCTGTCTTGATGATTCCTTCAGGCACTGGCGATTTCGTTGTATATTGTGATGCATCTCACAGAGGGTTAGGATGTGTTCTTATGCAACGAAGACATGTGATCGCATATGCCCCTAGACAGCTGAAGCCACACGAGACCCGATATCCAATTCATGATCTTGAATTGGCGGCTATTGTTTTTGCATTGAAGATCTGGCGTCACTATCTTTATGGCGAGAAATTTGAGATCTACTCTGATCACAAGAGCCTGAAGTATCTATTTTCTCAATCAGAATTGAATATGAGGCAGCGTAGATGGCTCGATTTATTGAAAGATTTTGATTGCGAGATCAAGTACTATCCAGGGAAGTCAAATGCAGCAGCAGATGCCTTGAGTCGAAAGGTATGTTTTTTATCCTTATCGACGATAGGTATTTCGAATTTAATTGAAGATTCTGTTTGTCTGGTTTAGCATTTGACACCGATAGTAGACCGCTGAGACTTGCTTCGATTCAAGTTGAGCCAGATTTGATTATGAGGATTAAAGAGGCACAAAGAACTGATCAGAATGTGCAAAAGTCGATTCAGATGGTCAGATCAGGACATCAGTCTGAATATCAGGTACATGATTTTGTTCTGTATGTGAATAACCGTCTTGTAGTGCCAGATTTTGTTCTGTATGTGAATAACCGTCTTGTAGTGCCAGATGTTTCAGACTTAAAACAACAGATTATGTCAGAAGCGCACTGCAGTCGGTTTAGTATTCATCCTGGAGGCCGTAAGATGTACAACGATCTGAAGACACAATTCTGGTGAAAACAGATGAAATCAGATATTTCATAATTTGTGTCTAAGTACTTAAATTGCCAACAGGTGAAGGCTGAAAGAAAGAAGCCCGGAGGTTTACTTCAGAGCCTATCTATTCCAGAATGGAAATGGGATCACATTTCCATGGATTTCGTGACGAAGTTACCTCGATCATCCCGGGGCTGTGACGCGATTTGGGTCATTATTGACAGATTGACCAAATCGGCTTGTTTTATTCCATACAGAATGACATACAGACACGATCAGATGGCCGAGATCTATATCAGAGAAGTAGTCAGATTGCATGGTGTGCCAAAGTCTATCGTATCAGATCGTGATCCACGATTCACTTCACACTTTTGGCACAGTTTGCAGCAGGCCTTAGGTACGACATTGCACCTGAGTACTGCCTATCATCCCCAGACAGATGGACAGTCAGAGCGAACTATCCAGACTTTAGAGGACATGTTGAGAGCTGTAGTGCTAGATTTCGGCACTAGTTGGCAAGATTCACTACCGTTGTGTGAATTCTCGTACAACAACAGCTATCAAACGAGCATAGAGATGGTTCCGTTTGAAGCATTATATGGCAAGAAGTGCAGATCTCCTCTATATTGGGATGATATATCTGAGGTACCAGAACTTGGGCCTGATATGATCCGTGAGATGACTGATAAAGTAAAGATAATTCAGAAGAGGATGAAGACGGCACAGGATAGGCAAGCGAAGTATGCCAATATCAGACGTAGACCGTTAGTATTTGAACAAGGAGACAGAGTGTTTTTGAAGATTTCTCCTTTCAGAGGCATTGTCAGATTTGGCAAACGCGGGAAGTTGTCTCCCAGATACATCGGTCCTTATGAGTTACTTGAAAAGATTGGCGATCGAGCCTATCGACTAGTTCTTCCTCCTTCCCTATCCGGAATACATGACGTATTTCATGTATCAATGCTGCGTAGATATATGCCTGATGCTTCTCATGTCATTCAGTCTGACGAAGCCGAGCTTGATTAGACGTTAAGTTATGTTGAGCAACCGATACGGATTCTGGATTGGAAAGAAAAGCAGCTCAGGACGAAGACTATTCCGCTAGTGAAAGTCCAGTGGAGTCGTTTATGATATGATTGATGACTTGCGATTTTGACGACGAAATCATTTCTTAGAGGGGGAGAAATGTAAGGCCTGAGAATTATTAGTCTTCATTGATGCGATATTCAAAGATATGAGAATGCATGACATGTAATGAGAAGCAATAAATGAGATGGGGGAAGGAGAGACATGAAAAATTAGAATTTTGAATGAAGGGCAGACCGCACCCGCGGTCCAAGAAAGAGTGCATCCGCGGTTGATGGACAGAGAGTTTGGAATTATTTACAGAAATGACACCGCACCCGCGGTTCAAACGTAACCGCACCCGCGTTGATGTCACCGCACCCGCGTTGATGTCACCGCACCAGCGGTCTTATATGTAGCGCACCCGCGGTCGTCGATTTTGGAAAATGAATAGACTGCCGAAGCTTGAGCTCACCGGCGGTCTAGAAGGAGCGAACCCGCGGTGCTGCATGCGAGAAAGCCACCCTTGTTTCTTATGAAGACACATGGCATATATATAAATAGAAATGTGCTGAGTCTTCACTTTCACCACTTCCATCAGCTGAGAACGAGAGAGAGTGGGGAGAAGCTTCAATTCCTTATGTTTTAAGGTTATGATTTTGAAAGAATTACACATCCAAACTTAAATCCGAGACGAGATTCGTGTTCCTCTTACAAGGGCTTCAAAAAGGGTATACTTTCTATATCTTTTTAGCATGTTTTGAAATATACATGTTGGAGCAATGCTGATATACTTGTGATTATATGTTCTTTAGATTATAGATGTCGTAGAATCGTAAACAGATCGATTATCGGATATCGTATGCGATTTGTATGAAATTCCAGCTTGTATGTGTATGAGGAGGTACCGATTTTGATATGATGGGGTATATATTGTGATGATTATGAGTTGAGACTTGAGAATTGTTGATATATGTGAGAGTTGGATTGACCGGTATTGAAAATTACGTCGTTATGCCGTCAAATAGTACCAAGGTCAAGTATTGAATTGGATGTGTTGATTGAGATTAGAGATTGATGCAATGTGTGTCAACATTGCCATTTCAGATTGATATTGTAATGCCCCAAATTCGACGAATGTCCTCACTGTATCAAGACAAGTCTTTCCAGCGTGCTTATGTCCTCACTCACACGCACCCTGGGATATTTCCCAGGAGGTCACCCATCCCAAAATTGCCCCAAGTCAAGCACGCTTAACTATGGAGTTCTTATGTGATGAGCTACCGAAAAGAAGATGCACCTTCGTGATATGAGTAGTACAAATCAAATCTTTTAAGCCCTCTACAACTGTACAGTCCATTACATTGAACAGTCTCGGAATCCCTCTCATTCCGGTGTGGGATAGGTTCATTCATGTTCCCTCCACCTAGAAGCCTGCCAGGAGCCGCTCATTGTCCGTGCAACTGATGGCACTGGCGATCACCCCCCGCTCTCTTCGGCCCCGGGCCTCACATGACCACCAGCTTCCGCTTGGTTCGTCCCCGAACCACACCGTACTAAGAGAGGTTTGCTCTGATACCACTTGTAATGCCCCAGATTCGACGACTATCCTCACTGTATCAAGACAAGTCGTTCCAGCGTGCTTATGTCCTCACTCACACGCACCCTGGGAAACTTTCCAGGAGGTCACCCATCCCAAAATTGCCCCAAGTCAAGCACGCTTAACTATGGAGTTCTTATGTGATGAGCTACCGAAAAGAAGATGCACCTTCCTGATATGAGTAGTACAAATCAAATCTTTTAAGCCCTCTTCAACTGTACAGTCCATTACATTGAACAGTCTCGGAATCCCTCTCATTCCGGTGTGGGATCGGTTCATTCATGTTCCCTCCACCTAGAAGCCTGCCAGGAGCCACTCATTGTCCGTGCAACTGATGGCACCGGCGATCACCCCCCGCCCTCTTCGGCCCCGGGCCTCACAGATATTGACAGATTCGACATCGAGACTTCGCCTACGACAGATTGTTCGATGAAAGGTATAATTCTTGCTTTGTTTGGGGAAGACACAACTGAAATGAGATTTAATTTGAGTTTCCCAACCAAATCACATACTAGAATTGTTGTTTATCTTTTGATATGAACTTGATTTGTTTATAGATTTATATTCAAATCTCTTGATATGATGATGTCTTGTTTATAGATTATATTCAAGCCTTTGAGATAGGAGAGTCATTGGCAGACTTGCCAAACTACACGTTCGGTGGTATCGACGCTTCGGATCAGATTCAATCCGATTGTAGACATTCGATACAGACAGGGCCGAAGTCTAGGAATAAGACGTACAGTTACCCCGATTGGGAGGGTAGGTGATAGACAGTGACGTCTTATTCACACCGGGATCCCTAGAGTAGAGTCGAGTCGAGTCAAGACATGATTTGAATTGAATGGCATGCTCATATAGATTGGTTTCATAGACTATGGAACCCATTGTTATTGCTTTCATGCATGATTTATGCTTATGTATTAGCATGCATACATGTTTTATACTGGGATTTATTCTCACCGGAGTTTTTGGCTGTTGTTATGTCTGTATGTGTGCATAACAACAGGTAGGGCAGGATCTGGGTCAGGACAGAGATGAGTTCGAGATAGAGTGGTGACTTCGGGCGCAGAAGATTATTAGTTGTTTATTACTAGACTTGTACTACTTGTGGTTGTCGTTTGTATTAAACACTGGTTTGTATGAATGTGTTGGATCAAGACATGTAATTATGTTTATTGAAATAAAATGAAGAACTATCTTGTGCTTGTTTATATACATCTGAATTAATGTTAAAAAGCAAAATTTTGAATAAAGATCCGATTAATCCCGAACAGAATTGAGTTAGAGCCCGGGTCCCCACATTAATGCTCCTTTACTTGTTTTACCTGATTTTGCTAATACTTTTGAAATTGAATGTGATGCTTCAGGTGTAGGTATTGGTGGAGTGTTGATGCAAGGAGGGAGGCCGGTGGCATACTTTAGTGAGAAGCTCAATGGAGCAGCCCTGAACTATCCCACGTATGATAAAGAGTTCTACGCACTTGTGAGGACCCTAGAGACGTGGCAACACTACTTGAGGCCTAAGGAGTTTGTGATTCATACGGATCACGAGTCTCTAAAGCACCTTAAGGGGCAACTGAAGTTGAACAAGCGGCATGCCAAGTGGGTGGCGTTCATAGAGACATTCCCCTACATCATCAAGTACAAGCAAGGTAAGGAAAATGTAGTGGCCGACGCACTATCACGAAGGTACGTACTAATTTCTACCTTGGAGTCAAAAGTTTTGGGGATTGAGCATGTGAAGGAATTGTATGTGCTAGATGAGGACTTTAAGAGTTTGTTTGAAACTTGTATGCATGGTCCGCATGATAAATATTATTTGCATCATGGTTTCTTGTTTAGAGAAGATAGGTTGTGCATCCCTAAATCATCCATTCGTGAACTACTTGTTAAGGAGGCACATGGGGGTGGCTTAATGGGACATTTTGGTGTGGCTAAAACTTTAAGTGCATTGCATGAACATTTCTATTGGCCACACATGAAACGTGACTTTGAGCGTATTTGTGATAAGTGCATTACTTGTAAACAAGCTAAATCTAAAACACAACCACATGGCTTGTATACACCACTTCCCGCCCCTAGTGAACCTTGGGTTGATATTTCTATGGACTTTGTTTTGGGATTGCCTAGGACAAAGAAGAGGAGGGATTCTATATTTGTTGTGGTGGATAGGTTTTCTAAGATGGCACATTTTATTGCTTGTCACAAAGCCGATGATGCTTCTAACATTGCAGACTTGTTCTTTAGAGAAGTCGTTAGGTTGCATGGCATGCCTAGGACTATTGTGTCTGACCGTGATGTTAAGTTTTTAAATTACTTTAGGAAGACTTTATGGACTTTAAACTTGGCACAAAATTGTTGTTTTCTACTACTTGTCATCCTCAAACGGATGGGCAAACTGAAGTTGTTAATAGTACTTTAGGAACACTTTTGCGTGCTATTCTTAAAAAGAACTTAAAGAATTGGGAGAATTGTTTGCCTTTTGTTGAATTTGCTTATAATCGTTGCGTGCATCGTACTACAAATTATTCGCCATTTGAAATTATTTATGGTTTTAATCCTTTGACTCCGTTGGATTTGATGTCTTTACCTGTGTGTGAAAGGCTAAATATGGATGGCAAGAAGAAAGCTGAATTTGTTAGGGGGCTGCATGAAAAGGTCAAGGCCAACATAGAGAAGAGAAATGAGCAATGTGCCAAGTAAGCTAACAAAGGGAAGAAGAAGGTGACATTTGAGAAGGGAGATTAGGTGTGGCTACACTTGAGGAAGGAAAGGTTCCCTGAGAAGCGACGTTCAAAGCTATAACCTAGGGGCGATGGACCATTTCAAGTCCTTGAAAGGATCAATGACAACGCCTACAGACTCGACCTACTAGGTGAGTATAACGTGAGTTCTACTTTTAATGTTAGTGACTTGTCGTTGTTTGATGTTGGTGACGAGCAAGATTTGAGGACAAATCGTTTTCAAGAAGGGGAGGATGATGCGAACACGGGTGGTCAAGCGCCAAGGAAGGCATGGGATCCTTTACAGTTGCCGGAGGGACCAATCACGAGGGGACGCCTAAAGAAGTTCAAGGGGGCACTACAAGGAGTCATGAGCAAGCATGAAGGGGTCGTGATGCATGGGAGCACGTTTGGAGGCCAGCGGAATGTGATTCAAGCATTGTTGGCGCCGGCCGAGCCTACACGGATGTGCACACGGACCTACACACGGGGTCCGTGTCCTTTACAGCCGAGGATGAAGAATTCCAGTGCCTACACGGACCCGAGCACGGACCAGTACACGGGGTCTGTGTCCTATGATATTTGCGAAGAGGGCTACACGGGGTCCGTGTCTGAGCCGGCTGCGCGAGAAAGTTTCCTTTCTAGAGTTTTATTATTTTGGGAGACTAGATTTTTGATATTTTTTTTATTAAAACATATTGTGGACGAAATTTTGAGAACTTTTCAGATCATTATTGATATTTTATCATTGTTCTTGAGTTTTCTCTCAAACAATTAAAGCTTTTGCTTTGTCAAACAAAAATCAAACTTATCAAAGTTTTTAACTTTGTGGTGTTTGTCGATCGTGCTTGTGCGGATTGTCGTCGACTTCTTTTTCGAAGGTTCGTTATAATCTCGGTTTTTTATCTCGTGATTATTTGTTGCTAGACTTTTCATAGTTTAGATGTGAAAATCACAACACACACACTTGATTCAAAAGATCGGGACAACAACGATTCTTTGTTCGTTATTGAATTGAGGGCGCGATTTGATTTTAATTGTGTTTGCTATTCGTCGTACAAAGATTCACATCACCCACATGTTGTCATGCACACATACAAGCAAGACAACAGCCGGATAACTCCGGTGAGAATAAATCCCAGCATAAACAATGTGTACATGCCATGGTATAATAAAGCATGAAACATATATCACTACATGTATTATAATCTGACAATGCAAATCGATATCAAACTTTAAATAAAACATGAATTGAAATCTACGAAACATAAATTATACAATCTGTAATTCAACTCATGACTCGGCATCTCAGACTCGACTCATCTCTCATCTAATCTAAGGATCCCGGTGAATAAGAACGTAACAGGTCTCCCACCTACTACTACCGGTCGCGGTGGCGGTACGTTCTTATTTCTAGACTTTGGTCTAGTCTATATCGAATAATCTGTGATAAGGATGCTATCTGTATCTGAAGCATCTCGATATACCAAACGTCCAGTGTCTTGGCATGTCTGTCCAAGACTAACCCTATTCTGACAATGTTCAATGGGCCAGTGACTCCTCTGTCATAGTCTAGCCCCTCTGTCATTTACTCTCACTCAATAGCTCTCTGCTTTCTACTTTCTAATTCAATAGAATAAACATAATCATTAAAACACAAAGGTATAAAAACAATACCATGCAAGTATGTTGTTTAGGGAAACTCGAGTTAAATCTAACTCAAGTCGATCTCCCAGTTAACATCGATTTATACCTTTCTCTTCTCGGTCTGACGAAGTCGAAGTCTCGGGTTCAAATCTGTCCATTCCCAATCTAGCAATGACAATCGAATATGTATAATAACAGTGAACAACTTAATTCAATACTTGTTCTGATCAATACTCAAAGCAACACATAATCTGATCAATGTCAACGACATACAATGCAATCTCAATCAATATTGAATCTGATACGAAATCTCGTACGAATGAAAAGCAAGCACGAATATTGAAATCGCACCCTCAATTCAATAATGAACAAGAATCGAATTATGTTGTCCCGATCTTTTGAAACAAGTAACGATTTGTGATATTCACCTCTAAGAGATTATAACTTAGCAACAAATATCAACGATAATAACAATCGAATTTCAAACGAACCTTCAAAGAACTTGTTTTGACAATCCGTGCGAAAAACAATCGACAAACGACACAAAGATACAATATTTAATAAGTTTGATTTGTGTTGAAGATCAAAGCAAAATGCCTTAAATACTGAGAGAAATCTCCAATAATATGTTTAAAGTCTGAAATTATTTCGTTCATGGTCTGATACAAAGCATATATAATAAATAAAGCATGAAAAAGTAGTGTAAAAAGGCTTAATTAAGATAACTAGAAAATTTGACACGGAAGTGAAGACCGCGGGTGCGCTGTAGATTTGACCGTGGGTGCGGTGAAGCTTCGGGATTAGCAAATTTGACACGGAAGTGAAGATCGCGGGTGCGCTGATGATACGACCGCGGGTGCGGTGAAGCTTCGGGAATTTTTTTTTAAATTCGATTATCATGGACCGCGGGTGCGGTCCCTGTTTTAGCGCGGGTGCGCTGGACCTTCGGCAATTGCACTTGAATAACATTCCAAAGACCTCCAATATTATTTCCATGATTCCCAACCTTCTCTAATTTAGTCACCCAATTTGTAGATCATCCTTGGTAGTTCATCATGAGTCCTTGAAGTGCTTCTTTAAACTTCTTGCTACGTCCCCTCGTTATAGGTCCTTCGGGCAACTCCAACGACTCCCATGCTTTCTTTGGTGCTTGATCAACCACGTTTGCATCATTCTCCCCTTCTTGAAAAGGATTTGTCCTCAAATCTTGATCATCTCCTACATCAAACAACGAAAGATCACTTGCATTAAAAGTAGAACTGACATTGTACTCACCTGGTAGGTCTAATTTGTAGGCATTGCGTTGATCTTTTCAAGCACTTGAAATGGTCCATCACCCCTAGGTAAGAGTTTCGAACGTCGCTTTTTTGGAAATCTTTCCTTTCTCAAGTGCAACCACACCCAATCTCCCTTTTCAAAAACAATCTTTTTCCTCCCCTTGTTGGCTTGCTTCGTATATTGTAAATTCTTCTTCTCGATGTTATTCTTGACCTTCTCATGCAAACTTCTAACGAATTCAGCTTTCTTCTTGCCATCCATGTTTACCCTTTCACTCACAGGCAAAGACATCAAATCCAAAGGAGTTAAAGGATTAAAACCATAAACAATCTCAAATGGTGAATAATTCGTAGTACAATGTACGCTACGGTTATAAGCAAACTCAACAAATGACAAACATTCTTCTCAATTTTTCAATTTCTTTTTGAGTATAACACGCAAAAATGTACCTAGAGTTTTATTAACAACTTCAGTTTGTCCATCCTTTTGAGGATGACATGTAGAAGAAAACAACAGTTTTGTGCCAAGTTTAGCCCACAAAGTTTTCCAAAAGTAACTCAAAAATTTAACATCACGGTCAGATACAATGGTCCTAGACATACCATGTAACCTAACGACTTCCTTGAAGAACAAATCCGCAATATTTGATGCATCATCGGTTTTATGACAAGCAATAAAATGTGCCATCTTAGAGAATTTATTAACAACAACAAATATTGAATCCCTTTCCTTCTTAGTCCTTGGCAAACCTAAAACAAAATCCATAGAAATATCAATCCAAGGTTCACTAGGAACAGGAAGTGGTGTATAAAATTCATGTGGTTGTGTTCTAGATTTAGCTTGTCTACAAATAATGCATTTTTCACAAACACGTTCAACATCACGTTTCATATGTGGCCAATAAAAATGCTCATGCAAACAACTCAAAGTTTAGCCACACCAAAGTGCCCCATCAAACCACCACCATGTGTCTCCCTCACAAGTAATTCACGAATTGATTACTTCAGAATGCACAATCTATCTTCTCTAAATAAATACCCATTATGCAAATAAAATTTATCATGTGGACCATGCATACATGTTTCAAATACTTCCTTAAAATCCTCATCCATCGCATACAATTCTTTCACATGTTCAAATCCCAAGATTTTTGAATCCAAGGTAGAGATTAGTACGTACCTCCGTGATAGTGCGTCGGCCACTACATTATCCTTACCTTGTTTGTACTTGATTATGTAGGGAAATGTACCTATGAATCCCACCCACTTAGCATGCCGCTTGTTCAGTTTCTGTTGTATCCTAAGGTACTTTAGAGACTCATGATCCGTATGGATCACAAATTCCTTAGGCCTCAAGTAGTGTTGCCACATCTCCAAAGTCCTCACAAGCGCGTACAACTCCTTGTCATACGTTAGATCATTCAGCGCTGCTCCATTGAGTTTCTCACTAAAGTACGCCACTGGTCGTCCTCCTTGCATCAAAACTCCTCCAATACCTATACCTGAGGGAGGCATCACATTCAATTTCAAAAGTATAAGAAAAATCAGGTAAAACAAGTAAAGGCGCATTAATTAATTTTTGTTTAATAATATTAAAAGACTTCTCTTGTTCCTCGCCCCAATGAAATGGAACGTTTTTCTTAATCACCGCCGTCATCGGTGCCGCCAGTGTGCTAAAATCTTTTACAAACCTCCTATAGAAGCTTGCTAGACCATGAAAGCTTCGAACTTGACTAACATTAGGAGGCGTTTGCCAATCTCGAATAGCACTTATCTTGTCCTCATCCACTTGTATCCCATGTGAACTTACCACAAAACCAAGAAAGACAAGTTTGCTTGTACAAAAATCACATTTCTTAAGATTAGCAAATAAATGTTCAGCCCTAAGTGTTGTCAGTACTAGTCTCAAATGCTCAACATGCTCTTCTAAATATTTGCTATACACAAGAATATCATAAAAATAAACCACAACAAATTTCCCAATGTAAGCACGCAAAACATGATTCATCAACCTCTAGGAGCATTAGTTAAGCCAAAAGGCATGACCATCCACTCATATAACCCATATTTGGTTTTAAATGCCGTTTTCCACTCATCACCTTCCCTCATTCTAATTTGGTGATAACCACTTTTTAAATCAATCTTACTAAAAATACATGCACCATGCAACTCATCTAACATATCATCTAGTCTAGGTATGGGATGCCTATACTTGATGGTTATATTATTGATTGCCCTACAATCTACACACATTCGCCATGATCCATCTTTCTTAGGAACTAATAAAACAGGTACAGCACAAGGAGACATGGACTCACGCACAAAACCCCTATCTAACAATTCACTTACCGGTCGCTGAAGCTCCTTTGTCTCATCCGGATTGCTTCTATAAGCTGGACGATTTGGCAATGCACTTCCGGGCACAAAATTAATTTGGTGCTCAATCCCCCTCAATGGTAGTATTCCTTGAAGTAGCTCCTCCGGAAATATATCATCAAACTCCTGCAAAAGGGAAACAACAATGCTCGGAAGATTTCCGGCTATATCACTTGTGTTAAAGAGAATCTCTTTGTAAAGAATCAACACAAGTGTATCATGTGTGTGCAACAATTGTTTCATATCACTCTTTTGGGCCATATATGTTTTCTTATTGACATCTTTACTCTCATTTTCTTTTCCCTCTTTTTTTTATCTCTATGTCATCTCATCATTTTTTTTATCACTTATTTTTTTGACCATATCTTTTTCTTGTTTGTTTAAGGCCACCTCACTTTTCTTTTCACTCTTTCTTTCGGCCTCATCTATTTTTTTCTTTTGTCGTTGGTCTTCCATGATTTGTTTTGGGGACAAGGGAAGTAAAACAATGGGTTCTTTCTTGAGTACAAAAGAATATCTATTTTTAAACCCATCATGTGTCACTTGCCTATCATATTGCCATGGTCTCCCTTTCAAAATATGACAAGCATGCATTGGCACCACATCACATAACACCTCATCAATATACTTCCCAATCGAAAACGCAACCAAGACTTGTTTGTTCACTTTCACTTCAGCACAGCCATTCAACCACTGTAGCCTATATGGTTGAGGATGTTTCAAAGTAGGCAAGCTCAATTTTTCAACCATCTCAAAACAAGCAACATTGGTACAACTTCCTCCATCTATAATAAGATTGCAAACCTTGCCATTGACAAAACACCTAGTATGGAATAAGTTTTCCCTTTGGTTAGTTTCTTCTTTTTTGACTTGGGTACTCATTATACGCCTAGTCACTAATGCTTCGCCCACAACTGCCTCATATCCCTCATCAGGATCCTCTAATGCAGGCATCTCATCTTCATCCTCTCCATCATCTCCCTCACTATGAGATTCATACTTCCCATAATTATTCAACACCATCACCCTTTTATTGGGACATTGGCTAGTAATATGACCAACTCCTTGACACCTAAAACATTTAATATCTCTAGAACGATTAATAGGAGTTTCAGGTTTACTTTGCACTCCCTGCTTAGGCGCCTCCTGTTTAATGTCAACTTTGGGTTTGACCACTACCTTGCTTTCTTCACGTTTACGCCAAGGTGTTGATGTATTCCCAGCCCACGAGATCTTTGATTTTTCCCGATCTTTGAAACAAGTAATTGATAGGTGTGACAATCGCCTCTAGATCACGCGGTCTAGCAACAATTAATCAACGATAGAAACAATCTCGTTCAGGAGAACCTCCAAAGAACCCGTCCTTAGCAACCCTCGTGATATTCGATTGACAAACGCCACAAAAGATAAATCTTTTGATAAGTTTGATTTGATACAATGCAAAAGTTATAACGAAACTTAAGCTTGTTTTTGAGAGAATTCTCAAAGAAAGTTTTATATAAAACTCAATTAATGACTCAAAAGTGTTTACAATGACAGATTTTCGAGTATATATTGTTCACAAATCTCAAAGATATCAAATCTAGTTACCAAAATAATTAAAACTCTAATTTAAGAACAAATATTCTCGCCTAAAACTAAAGGAAGGACCCCGTGTAGGCCTCCGGATAAGGGTCCGTGTACACTCGGTCAAAAATATTCTCCAGCAAACAAAAGACACGGACCCCGTGTACAGGTCCGTGCATGGGTCCGTGTAGGCTCGGTTTTCTTCATTCTCGATTGTGATGGGCACGGACCCCGTGTACAGGTCCGTGTAGCCTCGGTCGACAAAAATGATGCTTGAATAAGGTACTTTTGATCTCCAAACATACTCCCATGCATCACGAGCCCTTCTTCCTTGATCATCCCGGCCAGATTCATATCATACTCCCCTTCTTCAAAAAGATTTGTCCTCAAATCTTGCCCCCCTGCACAAAAACAAAGCAAGTTAGTAATAACAAGGACGATATTATCAACATGCTTACCTCTAAGCTCAAGTTTGTAGGTGCCATCCATTGCGTGCCCCATCACTGTTTGGAATCCCAGCTCCATGGCTGCCCTCTCCATGTAATCATTAATTACACCAATCATCAAATAATAAGTGACATGAATTGATAAGGAGAATATATCATTAAGCATTATAAAAATTAAATTCCTCCCCTTCTTAGGCCTAGTTAACACACAAATGATATTCATACATGTGTACGACCATAGTTCACTAGGAGTAATAATTACGTCATGCGACACATCGACATCAAGCTCAGGTGTCCTCTCCTTATATGCAATGCACTCTTCATTACACCACTTAACATACCTCTTCATATGCAACCAATACAGATAATCATGAATTATATCAATGACTAAATCACAACAACATGCATCATTAGCATATGACTCATGCAATGAATATAGAATAAAGAATTTATTCTCCTTAAAATTGTATTCATTATTAACATAAAAATTCTTATATTCATTCATGCTCTTTCCAAAATCACCAACAGGACAATATAAATCATGCAAATAAAAAACACTAGATGTACTACCATTTTATATTCATTCATGCTCTTTCTATGGCCATCTCACTTTTTTTATCACTCATTCTTTCGGCCATTTTAAATTCTTTTTCACTCTCACAATTAAATTGCAGTTGATCATCAGTAATTACAATTGAAATAGGTTGATCAAGAAAGGTACATGATGAATCATAACATGCGTGCAACAAATTATTACTACTTTCTTCTTTATTCTCCACAGCACACACATTAGAACCAAATTCACCATCTAAGGATTCTCCCTCCACAGCACAACATTCTATGCTCAAGTCAGAAATCAGTGGAGTACCAACCTCCTCAACTCTCTCAACCTCCACTTTAAGTTCAACAACAATGCTCACGTCAACTCCACACTCGACTGCGTCCTTAGATTCACATTCAACTCTAGAATCCAGTACATTCCCCTCCTCATTTGGACATTGGCTAATATCATGTCCAAACTCTAGACACCAAATACATTGAATATCATAAGTACTAACATTTGAGATTTTAGATGTACCTTGATACCCATGCTTCAAAACCAACTTCGGTCTAGTCTTGACCTTCTTCTCTTCACTCGACCTTCGTGCGGAGGTCAAAAACTCCTCCCACGAGTCACTTCCATGCCTACCACTCGATTTGCACCTCCTATCATCACCCGATACCAGGCGTGGTGCTCTATCCCCACCAAATCTACTACCTCGTCTCTTCTCATTAGTACTACCCTCAAGCCTATCCAACCTTTCATGTAAAGGCTTAAGCTCCTTCTCCCATATTCTATCAAACCCCCTTAACATTGTTTGAAATTGAAGATCGTCAATCATTATACCTGCAAGAAAATGTTAGTAGAAACAATAAAATAAATAAACTTCCTCACCACAAATCCTCACTGGTCACTCCAATGAAAATTCACTCGCACTCATCTTTTTCCCTCACCACTAAACCTCACAAATCACTCCAATAAAAATTCACTCGCACTCGTCTTTTTCCCTCACCACAAAACCTCACAAATCACTCCAATGAAAATTCACTCCACTCAAATATTTTCACTCATGTGAGAATCCTCAAGGGGGCGCTTAAGTCTCATGGCTTCCACGTATCAAACTTATGAGATCAATCTTGTGACGCATGAAACTCGACTCACTTAGACCACACAAGGATAAACAACTTTGGAAATTGACTAGAATGCGACTAAATGACAGGGACAAACTTAACGCTGAAATATAAGCGCTAAAATTTCAACAAACACCCGATTCAAATTTTTTTTTTCCGAAATTTTTCTTTTGAGTGAACAGTAACTCCGGCGGATGAACAGTAATTCCGGCGAGAACAGTTTCGTGAATAATTTCGGCGGAAGAACAGTAACTCCGCCAGATGAACAGTAATTTCGGCGAATGAACAGTAATTCGCGATTTTTTTTTTGAATTCAACAAATCCGTAGAAATCGCTAAACTAAGATCGGTATTGAAAATCCTACGTAGAATTGAATGGATACGCTTACTTGAATCAAAAACCTTGAGCTCTGATACCACCTGATGCGATCCCGCCCACGAGATCTTTGATTTTTCCCGATCTTTGAAACAAGTAATTGATAGATGTGACAATCGCCTCTAGATCACGCGGTCTAGCAACAATTACGATAGAAACAATCTCGTTCAAGAGAACCTCCAAAGAGCCCATCCTTGGCAACCCTCGTGATATTCGATTGACAAACGCCACAAAAGATAAATCTTTTAATAAGTTTGATTTGATACAACGCAAAAGTTATAACGAAACTTAAGCTTGTTTTTGAGAGAATTCTCAAAAAAAGTTTTATATAAAACTCAATTAATGACTCAAAAGTGTTTACAATGACAGATTTTCGAGTATATATTGTTCACAAATCTCAAAGATATCAAATCTAGTTTCCAAAATAATTAAAACTCTAATTTAGGAACAAATATTCTCGCCTAAAACTAAAGGACACGGACCCCGTGTAGGCCTCCGAATGAGGGTCCGTGTACACTCGGCCAAAAATATTCTCCAGCAAACAAAAGACACGGACCCCGTGTACAGGTCCGTGCATGGGTCCGTGTAGGCTCGGTTTTCTTCATTCTCGATTGTGATGGGCACGAACCCCGTGTATAGGTCCGTGTACAGGTCCGTGTAGCCTCGGTCGACAAAAATTATGCTTGAATAAGGTTCTTTTGATCTCCAAACATACTCCCATGCATCACGAGCCCTTCTTCCTTGATCATCCCGGCCAGATTCATATCATGTGGTACGGCCAACTCCTCTCCTCTTGAGTTGTTGCTCCACTTTTATCGCATCTGCACCATTTCATCTAGATCCAAGTAATGTCTAAGCTCCACTTGGTCTTGAATTTCCCTGTTCAAACCACACAGAAAACGAGCCATAGTAGCCTCACTATCCTCATCTATATTTGTTCTAATCATGACTACTTCCAACTCTTTATAGTAGTCCTCAACATTCTTCACACCCTGTCTCAAAGTTTGTAACTTCTTAAACATTTCTCTATAGTAGTGATTTGGTACAAACCTGTGAGGGCTCGTTATCCTAATCACGATTTATTAACATGCAATCTTGATTAATCAGTAAACAGCGGAAAAATGAGTTAAAAATTTGCATAGCTAGCTTGACGATCCTGAGATGCTTTCATCATTTTTCTAATCAAATTAATCTTTTCATTCATTTCTTCTACAAACTCGGGTTGTACCAATGGTTTTTCTCCAATTTCATTCCAACATACGGGCGATCGACACCTTCTACCATACAAAGCTTCGAATGGTGCCATCCCAATAATCAGCTCAAGTGGCTACCAAGAATCAAGGAACTATGTACTTGTCTTGGAGGTCATAGGTTCGATTCTTGGGGAGGCTTGGACTTCCATGCCAGGGGGGAGGAGTCCTGTGAGTGGGGCCGGCTGATTTGTCGGGTCCCTACAAAACCTCTTCCTCATTACGTTCTTCATCTCAGCCCAAGTTTCTATAGGCCTCTCATTGCATCTTCTCTTAGTGGTTACTAATTGATCCCACCAAATAAGTGCATAATCAACAAACTCAACCACGGCCAACCTAACCTTTTTGAGTTCAGAATAATGGTGACAATCAAACACAAATTTAACTCGCTTTTCCCATTCCAAATAAGCCTCTGGATCCTACTTACCATGGAACGACGGAATTTTCATCTTAATGCTACCTATGTTATTATCTTCCTTATTCCCATCATCGTACCTACCCCGTAAGGCTTCTCTTCTTCCCCTACAAAATCCTCTACCTCTTCCGCTCCTACCCCAGTTCTCGTTTTGACTCTCCTCTTCTACTCCTAATTCATAATCATCCTCTTCTTCTTCGACTATACCCAAACCTTTAGGTTTAGATTTATTTTCACTAGTGCTAACTTCAAGCCTATCCAACCTCTCATATAAAGGATCCAACTCGGCCCTCATCATTCTACTAAAATGCCCAAATAACGCCTCAATTTGAACCTTAGATAACCCCTGATTCGAACTTTCTCCTACTTCCCTCTCCATTTTACTTTCAGATTTTGTACCTGCAAGAAAATGTTAGTAGAAATAAAAGATGTTCCTCACCCAAATTCTCACAATCACTCCAAAGAAATAACACTCGCACTCAAATATTTTTACTCGAATGTGATAGTTCTCTCAAAGATGTGATCAATCTTTATATTTGTATACCAAACTAAAGATTCAATTCGTGACACTCGCAATTGTCTCACTTGGATTGCACAAAGCAAAGAACAATAGAATAACACAGATTTGAAAACAAAACAAAGGATTACAAAGAACTGAAAACAGAAACGAAGGAATAACACAGATCTGATAACACAATGAAATTTATATTTTTCTTTTCTTATATATATATATATATTTTATATATAGAAAGATTTGACAAAAGAAACGAAAGGATACTACAGATCTGATAACAGAACAAAATTTTAGACATATCTGAAAATTAAGAACAAGATACTTACTTGAATTCAATGAGCCAAAGTCTGATACCAAATGACACGAAATCTCGTACAAATGAAAATCAAGCACGAATATTGAAATCGCACCCTCAATTCAATAATGAACAAGAATCGATTATGTTGTCCCGATCTTTTGAAACAAGTAACGATTTGTGATATTCACCTCTAAGCGATTATAACTTAGCAACAAATATCAACGATAATAACAATCGAATTTCAAACGAACCTTCAAAGAACTTGTTTTGACAATCCGTGCGAAAAACAATCGACAAACGCCACAAAGATACAATCTTTGATAAGTTTGATTTGTGTTGAAGATCAAAGCAAAATGCCTTGAATATTGAGAGAAATCTCCAATAATATGTTTAATGTCTGAAATTTTTTTCGTTCATGGTCTGATACAATGCATATATAATCAATAAAGCATGAAAAAGTAGTGTAAAAAGGCTTAATTAAGATAACAAGCGAATTTGACACGGAAGTGAAGACCGCGGGTGCGCTGTAGATTCGACCGCGGGTGCGGTAAAGCTTCGGGATTAGCAAATTTGACACGAAAGTGAAGACCGCGGGTGCGCTGATGATACGACCGCGGGTGCGGTGAAGGCTTCAAGAATTTTTTTTAAATTCGATTATCATGGACCGCGGGTGCGGTTCCCGCGCTAAACCTTCGGCAATTGCACTTGAATAACATTCCAAAGACCTCCAATATTATTCCCATGATTCTCAACCTCCTCCTTGGTAGTTCATCATGAGTCCTTGAAGTGCTTCTTTAAACTTCTTGCTACGTCCCCTCGTTATAGGTCCTTCTGGCAACTCCAACGACTCTCATGCTTTCTTTGGTGCTTGATCAACCACGTTTGCATCATGATAGCCCCGTCAATCTCAACATCACAGATATAATCATACAACTCATAATCGCTATCAATACGAATCATAATCTCGATTCTGTACATTCTCGCAATACCGGCAATACAATATCAGTATATTCGAATCAACAACTCATCTGATCCAAATCTGAATAATATCAATATACCCAGCGATACTGTATTAACAGGATATCAATTCCAACACCTCATAATCGATAACAACATAATTTTGATATCAAATCGGTATAACCACAATTGAATCAACTCTGAAAATTCATAACAATTGCATAAACAGTCTGTTCTTTAATTCGGTTTCGATTATACAATGTCTATTGTCTCGAGAACAACATATCTGAATCATATTCGATTCTGGCAATACCATAATTCCAAATCATATCAAAACTTAAGAAAACATACGTTCAGTTGTAGCTCGTGTCGACAGGATCTCAGAACTATGTCCGGATTGAAAATCGGATAGACGGATTTGCCAAAATTAAATTTCTCAAGTACAAAGAAGCTTGAGGATTCTCTCTGAACTTTGGATCGATTTCTGCTGTAATGGCCGAAGGAATGAAGTAATATATATATCACATGCATGCTAGGACAAGTGGCCCATTTCTTTCTCGCGCACGTCGCACCGTGGGTGCGCTCACCTTTGGACCGCGGGTGCGCTGCACGTATTGGATCACCTTCAAAAATTCAGAAAGAACGACCGCGAGTGCACTGACTCTTGCACCGCGAGTGCAGTCCTGTCTCGGTACATCCACCGCAGGTGCGGTCCTGTTCTTACCGCGGGTGCGCTGCCTCTACTGTACCAACACCAAAATTTCAGAATGACAACCGCGGGTGCGGTAAGTTTCCTGGCGCGGGTGCGGTGTCTTGTTGTCACTAAACTCAAATTGCAACGTCGCTTCTCTATGTCTGTTCTTCCATTCCCTTTTTCATAACACATGATAATCTCAAAAGTATCAACTAAAATCTCGGGCATTACATTTCTCCCCACCTAAGATACGATTTCGTCCCCGAAATCACAGGTAATCAAATCAGATATATATATATAAGAAAGAAATGTATAAAAGAGGTTACTCAGAAAACTCATCTCCCTGAAACAATCCTGAAATCTCAGTCTCATATCAGATTCTGTCTTTCAAGTAACATTTCTAATGCCCTGACGACTTTACTGTATATTCAACAGTAGAATATTCTTCGTTCTGAATTTTCTTTCTTTCACGGATCTCTGATTCCATACTGGAGTAGTCATTCAAGAAGTATAATATCATAATACCACTCGAAATCATTCTGATCGAATCAATCGCAAAATACTGGCTATACAACATCCGTATATACCAATCAACCGCTGCTAACAAATCAATATCAGCATCTGCTACCACCTCTGTTTATCCCCGTCAGTGCTATATTCAATTTTCAGCCTCAAATATCAACAGTCATCGTCCGACGTTGGCTTATTTAGTCTGTCTATTCTGAGCTGTCTTCGTTCTCTTCTGAATCAGTTGCATTTTCTTTATCGTATCTCTGACCTTATCAGATCCAATCTCAGGAATTTTCTTTATCGTATCTCTGACCGTATTAGATCAAATCTCAGGTATCTCCGAGATATTATCTCTATGCAAAGGAAATTTACAGTTCTCACTGTACAATACCGCAACTGAAGCTATCTCAATACTCATCTGATAGCTATAGTTATACGATCATTCACAAAGTGACAATAAATCATGTCAACTAGTGCTAAAATCCAGCACTACATGTCCTGGATATCCTCCAGTCTCAGGATAGTTCGCTCCGACTATCCGTCGATTTATAGACAATAGATAAAAGAGTTTATTGTATACTCTGCCAAAAGTACAGAATTAATCAAAAATCATAGTTTGATATAATCAACTTTGGCATTCAATACAATCTGACCCCTTTTCTTACATAAATCTCAGTCATCTTATCTTGTCTGTACATCTTCCTGTACAACATAATAGAGGCATATTCGAGCAATCTGTCAATCATAATCACATCACAGCACAGTCTTGTCAAGATTTCAGTAGTATCGTCACACAATCCATAGAAATGTACTCCCATTTCTATTCAAGAACCGATAATCTAGATAACCAATCTCCTGGTTTCTATCTTTCTGTCTTCATCTATCGACGATTCAGACATTTCCGTACAAATTCTGCTACAACTGATCTCCTCTGTTTATATCAAAACTGTCTTTTCGAAGTATCATATCTTTTCTGTTACCAGCAAGAATACTGAATTGACTACTGTGCGCTTCTGACAAACATCTATCATTTCAGATTCGAAATATTTGGCACAAACAAGTCGGTTACTCACATATAATACAGTAGTACCTACCTGATATTCTGATTGATACCCTAATCTGCTTATCGAAATCAAGTTCTGTACATTCTGATCAAATTTCTGAACTGCTGTAACTTTCAAAATCAGCTCTGATTCAGCTCGAACTGTATATAATCTCAACAATATACAACAATCTGTATCAAATACGGATTCAGAATAACAGCAATATCGGCTTAGATTCTAAATATCAATCATCTATACTGATCTAATAAACTCATAGAACGTGATTTCTGACAATATTGTCGATCTGACTAACCGATTACATCTTCAACGTTGTTTAGATCAACTGCTATATTATCTTCGAATGTAATGTCTCCCAAACAATATACTCTGTCTCAAATACTGTTTTAGAACAATAACAATTCGTAAGCAATTTCAAAACAACAGTTACATATCATAATCTGCTAAACTCATGAAAAAATAAATTTCTGACATTTCTGACTCGGTGTCATTCTCAGCCATTGATCATTGCCTCAGCTGTGCTAATATCAATCGGTATACCATATTCAGATATCACATACTCGGAATACAATCTGTTTCAATCAAGATTCATATCAGAACAATTTCTGTATACAACAATTTCAGTTCTCAGATCCTTCAATACAAGATATTCGATTTAATCAGTCATATGCCACGAGTATATGATACGAAACCTCGTACGAATGAAAAGCAAGCACGAATATCGAAATCGCACCCTCAGTTCAATAACAAACAAGGATCGATTATGTTGTCCCGATCTTTTGAAACAAGTAACGATTTGTGATATTCACCTCTAAGCGATTAAAACTTAGCAACAAATATCAACGATAAAACAATTGAATTTCAAACGAACCTTCAAAGATCTTGTTTTGACAATCCGAGCGAAAAACAATCGACAAACGCCACAAAGATGCAATCTTTAATAAGTTTGATTTTTGTTATGAACCAAAGCTAAAATGGCCTTGAATATTGAGAGAAAATCTCCAATAATGTTTAAACTTCTTCAATGATTTCGTTCATCCCCCTTACAATACATTATATAAACAATAAAAATAAGAAAAGTTGTGTGAAAAGGCTTAAATAAGATAACTAGCAACTTTGACACGGAAGTGCGCCAAAATACCGCGGGTGCGGTGCTTGTTCGACCGTGGGTGCGGTGTAGCTTCGGCAACAAACCGCGGGTGCGCTAATGATTTGACCGCGGGTGCGGTGCAGCTTCGGGAAATTTTCTTAAATTTGATTATCATGGACCGCGGGTGCGGTCCCTTTATTAGCGCGGGTGCGCTGGTCCTTCGGCCATTGGACCGCGGGTGCGGTCCATGTTTACGCGCTGGACCTTCGGCAATTGCACTTAAATAACATTCCAAAAACCTCCAATATTATTCCCATGATTCCCAACTTCCTCTAATTTAGTCACCCAATTTGTAGATCCTCCTTGGTAGTTCATCATAGTCCTTGAAGTGCTTCTTTAAACTTCTTGCTACGTCCCCTCGTTATAGGTCCTTCAAACAAGGAAAGATCACTAACATTAAAAGTAGAACTGACATTGTACTCACCCGGTAGGTCTAATTTGTAGGCATTGTCGTTGATCTTTTCAAGCACTTGAAATTGTCCATCACCCCTAGGTAAGAGTTTCGAACGTCGCTTTTCTGGAAATCTTTCCTTTCTTAAGTGCAAGTGGACCCAATCTCCCTTTTCAAAAACCATCTTTTTCCTCCCCTTGTTGGCTTGCTTCGTATATTGTAAATTCTTTTTCTCGATGTTATTCTTGACTTTCTCATGCAAACTTCTAACGAATTCAGCTTTCTTCTTGCCATCCATGTTTACCCTTTCACTCACAGGCAAAAACATCAAATCCAAAGGAGTTAAAGGATTAAAACCATAAACAATTTCAAATGGTGAATAATTCGTAGTAGAATGCACGCTACGGTTATAAGCAAACTCAACAAATGACAAACGTTCTTCCCAAATTTTCAAGTTCTTTTTGGGTATAGCACGTAAAAATGTTCCTAGAGTTCTATTAACAACTTTAGTTTGTCCATCCGTTTGAGGATGACATGTAGTAGAAAACAACAGTTTAGTGCCAAGCTTAGCCCACAAAGTTTTCCAAAAGTAACTCAAAAATTTAACATCACGGTCAGATACAATAGTCCTAGGCATACCATGCAACCTAATGACTTCCTTAAAGAACAAATCTGCAATGTTGGATGCATCATCGGTTTTATGACAAGCAATAAAATGTGTCATTTTAAAGAATCTATCAACAACAACAAATATTGAATCCCTCCCCTTCTTAGTCCTTGGCAAACCTAAAACAAAATCCATAGAAATATCAATCCAAGGTTCATTAGGAACAGGAAGTGGTGTATACAATCCATGTGGTTGTGTTCTAGACTTTGCTTGTCTACAAGTAAGGCACTTTTCACAAACACGCTCAACATCACGTTTCATATGTGGCCAATAAAAATGCTCATGCAAACAACTCAAAGTTTTAGCCACACCAAAGTGCCCCATCAAACCACCACCATGTGCCTCCCTCACAAGTAACTCACGAATTGATGACTTATGAATGCACAATCTATCTTCTCTAAATAAAAACCCATTATGCAAATAAAATTTGTCATGTGGACCATGCATACATGTTTCAAATATCTCCTTAAAATCCTCATCCAACAAATACAACTCTTTCATATGTTCAAATCCCATGATTTTCGACTCCAAGGTAGAGATTAATACGTACCTCCGTGATAGTGCGTCAGCCACTACATTATCCTTACCTTGTTTGTATTTGATTATGTAGGGAAATGTACCTATGAATGCCACCCACTTAGCACCGCTTGTTCAGTTTCTGTTGTCCCTTAAGGTACTTTAGAGACTCATGATCGGTATGGATCACAAACTCCTTAGGCCTCAAGTAGTGTTGCCACATCTCCAAGGTCCTCACAAGCGCGTACAACTCCTTGTCATACGTTGGATAGTTTAGTGCTGCTCCATTGAGTTTCTCACTAAAGTACGCCACTGGTCGTCCTCCTTGCATCAAAACCCCACCAATACCTACACCTGAAACATCACATTCAATTTCAAAGTATTAGAAAAATCATGCAAAACAAGTAAAGGCGCAATAATTAATTTTTGTTTAATAATATTAAAAGACTTCTCTTGCTCCTCGCCCCAGTGGAATGGAACGTTCTTCATAATCACTGCCGTCATCGGTGCCGCCAGTGTGCTAAAATCTTTTACAAACCTCCTATAGAAGTTTGCAAGACCATGAAAGCTTCGAACTTGACTAACATTAGCATGCGTTGGCCAATCTCGAATAGCACTTACCATGTCCTCATCCACTTGTATCCCCTGTGAACTTACCACAAACCCAAGAAAGACAAGTTTGCTTGTACAAAAATCACATTTCTTAAGATTAGCATATAAATGTTCAGCCCTAAGTGTTGTCAGTACAAGTCTCAAATGCTCAACATGCTCTTCTAAATCTTTGCTATACACAAGAATATCATCAAAATAAACCTCAACAAATTTTCCTATATAAGCACGCAAGACATGATTCATCAACCTCATAAAGGTACTACGAGCGTTTGTTAAACCAAAAGGCATTACCATCCACTCATATAACCCATATTTGGTTTTAAATGCTATTTTCCACTCATCACCTTCCTTCATCCTAATCTGATGATAACCACTCTTCAAGTCAATTTTACTAAAAATACATGCACCATGCAACTCATCTAACATATCATCTAATCTAGGTATGGGATGCCTATACTTGATGGTTATGTTATTGATTGCCCTACAATCTACACACATTCGCCATGATCCATCTTTCTTAGGAACTAATAAAACAGGTACAGCACAAGGAGACATGGACTCACGCACAAAATCCCTATCTAACAATTCACTTACCTGTCGCTGAAGCTCCTTAGTCTCATCCAGATTGCTTCTATAAGCTGGACGATTTGGCAATGCACTTCCGGACACAAAATCAATTTGGTGCTCAATCCTCCTCAATGGTGGTATTCCTTGACGTAGCTCCTCCGGAAATATATCATCAAACTCCTGCAAAAGGGAAACAACAATGCTCGAAAGATTTCCGGCTATATCACTTGTGTTAAAGAGAATCTCTTTGTAAAGAATCAACACAAGTGGATCATGTGTGTGCAACAATTGTTTCAACTCACTCTTTTGGGCCATATATGTTTTTTTTTTTTACCTCTTTCCTCTCATTTTCTTTTCCCTCATTTTTCTTTTGTATGGCTATCTCATTTTTTCTTTTAGCCATGTCATTTTTGTTTTCAAAGGCCATCTCACTTTTTAATTCACTCTTTTTTTCGCCCTCATCTCTTTTTTTTTTAATTGGTCCTCCAACACTTGGTTTGGAGACAAAGGAAGTAAAACAATGAGTTATTTCTTGAGTACAAAAGAATATTTATTTCTAAACCCATCATGTGTCACTTGCCTATCATATTGCCATGGTCTTCCTAACAAAATATGACAAGCATGCATTGGTACCACATCACACAATACCTCATCAATATACTTCCCAATCGAAAACGCAACCAAAACTTGTTTGTTCACCTTCACTTCGGCACAGTCATTCAACCACTGTAGCCTATATGGTTGAGGATGTTTCAAAGTAGGCAAGCTCAATTTTTCCACCATCTCAAGACTAGCAACATTGGTACAACTCCCTCCATCTATAATAATGTTGCAAACTTTGCCACTGACAAAACATCTAGTATGGAACAAGTTTTCCCGCTGATTCGTCTCCTCCTCTTTGACTTGGGCACTCATGATACGCCTAGTCACTAATGCCTCACCCACAACTGCTTCATATCCCTCATCAGGATCCTCTAATGCAGACATCTCATCTTCATCCTCTCCATCATCTCCGTCACTATGAGATTCATACTCCCCATAATTATTCAACACCATCACTCTTTTATTGGGACATTGGCTAGCAATATGGCCAACTCCTTGACACCTAAAACATTTAATATCTCTAGAACGATTAATAGTAGTTTCAGGTTTACCTTGCACTCCTTGCTTAGCCGTCTCCTGTTTAATGTCAACTTTAGGTTTGACCACTACCTTGCTTTCTTCACGTTTAACAACGTTGGAACGCCAAGGTGTTGATGTATTACCATATTGTGTGGTACGGCCAACTCCTCTCCTCTTGAGTTGTTGCTCCACTTTTATCGCCATCTGCACCATTTCATCTAGATCCAAGTAATGTTTAAGCTCCACTTGGTCTTGAATTTCCCTGTTCAAATCACACAGAAAACGAGCCATAGTAGCCTCACTATCCTCATCTATGTTTGCTCTAATCATGACTACTTCAAACTCTTTATAGCAGTCCTCAACACTCTTCACACCCTGTCTCAAAGTTTGTAACTTCTTAAACATTTCTCTATAGTAGTGATTTGGTACAAACCTCTTCCTCATTACGCTTTTCATCTCAGCCCAAGTTTCTATAGGCCTCTCATTGCATCTTCTCTTAGTGGTCACTAATTGATCCCACCAAATAAGTGCATAATCAACAAATTCAACCACGGCCAACCTAACCTTCTTTTGTTCGGAATAATCGTGACAATCAAACACGAATTCAACTCGTTTTTCCCATTCTAAATAAGCCTCTGGATCCGACTTACCATGGAACGACGGAATTTTCATCTTAATGCTACCTTTGTTATTATCTTCCTTATTCCCATCATCGTACCTACCACGTAAGGCTTCTCTTCTTCCCCTACCAAATCCTCTACCTCTTCTGCTCCTACCCCAGTTCTCGTTTTGACTCTCCTCTTCTACTCCTAATTCATAATCATCCTCTTCTTCTTCGACTGTACCCAAACCTTTAGGTTTAGATTTATTTTCACTAGTGCTAACTTCAAGCCTATCCAACCTCTCATATAAAGGATCCAACTCGGCCCTCATCATACTACTAAAATGCCCAAATAACTCCTCCATTTGAACCTTAGACAACCCCTGGTTCGAACTTTCTCCTACTTCCCTCTCCATTTTACTTTCAGATTTTGTTCCTACAAGAAAATGTTAGTAGAAATAAAAGATGTTCCTCACCCAAATTCTCACAATCACTCCAAAAAAATAACACTCGCACTCAAATATTTTCACTCGAATGTGATAGTTCTCTCAAAGATGTGATCAATCTTTATATTTGTATACCAAACTATCAAGATTCAACTCGTAACACTTGCAACTGTCTCACTTGGATTGCACAAAGCCAAGAACACTACAATAACACAAATTTGAAAACAGAACAAAGGATTGAACAGATCTGAAAACAGAAACGAAAGAATAACACAGATCTGATAACATAATGAAATTTATATTTTTCTTTTCTTTGATATATATATATATTTTATATATAGAAAGATTTGACAAAAGAAACGAAAGGATACCACAGATCTGATAACAGAACAAAATTTTAGACAGATCTGAAAATTAAGAACAAGATACTTACTTGAATTTCAATGAGCCAAAGCTCTGATACCAAATGATACGAAACCTCGTACGAATGAAAAGCAAGCACGAATATCGAAATCGCACCCTCAGTTCAATAACAAACAAGGATCGATTATGTTGTCCCGATCTTTTGAAACAAGTAACGATTTGTGATATTCACCTCTAAGCGATTAAAACTTAGCAACAAATATCAACGATAAAACAATTGAATTTCAAACGAACCTTCAAAGATCTTGTTTTGACAATCCGAGCGAAAAACAATCGACAAACGCCACAAAGATGCAATCTTTGATAAGTTTGATTTTTTTTATGAACCAAAGCTAAAATAGCCTTGAATATTGAGAGAAAATCTCCAATAATGTTTAAACTTCTTCAATGATTTCGTTCATCCCCCTTACAATACATTTTATAAACAATAAAAATAAGAAAAGTTGTGTGAAAAGGCTTAAATAAGATAACTAGCAACTTTGACACAGAAGTGCGCCAAAAGACCGCGGGTGCGGTGCTTGTTTGACCGCGGGTGCGGTGTAGCTTCGGCAACAAACCGCGGGTGCGCTAATGATTTGACCGCGGGTGCGGTGCAGCTTCGGGAAATTTTCTTAAATTTGATTATCATGGACCGCGGGTGCGCTGGTCCTTCGGCCATTGGACCGCGGGTGCGCAGGACCTTCGGCAATTGCACTTGAATAACATTCCAAAAACCTCCAATATTATTCCCATGATTCCCAACCTCCTCTAATTTAGTCACCTAATATGTAGATCCTCCTTGGTAGTTCATCATGAGTCCTTGAAGTGCTTCTTTAAACTTCTTGCTACGTCCCCTCGTTATAGGTCCTTCGGGCAACTCCAACGACTCCCATGCTTTCTTTGGTGCTTGATTAACCACGTTTGCATCAGTATATCACAAAATATCATAGATAAACGGCATAAAATCATCAGAATACCTCTTAATACAGGATTCATCAATCCATAATCAGAACTGAAGTATTTTACAGAGAAACACATAATCAGATGTAACTTTCGCTCAGTAAATCTTCTAACTGATATTTCTATTCTTTGAAATCAATCAGTATCATTCTGTACGAACTTCTAAAATAAAACCCGTACCTGGTATCAAATCAAGGCGGAAATCACTCTCCCTTATATAAGGCAAATCCGGAATTTCATCTAGAAAGACTTTAGCAATTCTCCTGTTACTGACAAATCAGCTCATGGGTATATTCATTTTCAGTAATCAACTGAATGCATAAGGAATAACTCCATTCCTTTCGATAATCATCGAATCATAATTAATACGGAAATCAAAGGAATTCAAAATCGAAAATCCTTACCGTACATTATTCATTCTTCGGCCATTTCAGGTCCGAATCTTACCATCTCCTGGTAAGAATCTACAATAGCTCTGTACTTGTTCAATATATCCATATCAATAATGCTGCCACTATATCATCAAGTGCCTCCTTGGTCTGTTCCTTGGTCATTACCACCAGATGAATCTGCTCCCTGAAATCTTCGAGAACCTCTCTGTGGACAGACTCTAGCAAAGTGTCCCTGCTGTTTCCAGATATTGCACCTACCAGTCACTCCCTGGCATTGCTCTGTTGGATGTCTCCCTCAGCAAGTTCTGCAATAAACTCCAGTATAACTCGGGCTAGAACCACTGGACCTAGATAAACCGCTCGGTCCGCTCCCTAATTTCTTAAACTGTTTCTTTCGAGCTTTCAACAGATCTGGCTTCCCACTCGTACTGCCACTATCAAATCTGAGAGGGGATTGCTGTGTCTGGGGTCAGATCACATCCAACCTCCCTCGTTGTCGACTCAAACTTGCCTCAGCTCTCTTTGCTTTATTCAAAGCATCACCAAAATGCTGGGGTCGCTCTACCTTTACCAAGGAAGATATCTCAGCATTCAATCCGTTGATGAACTGATCCGTTACAGCTTCATCACTCCCAGCTATAAGAGGAGCAAAACGTAATAAAGTAGAGAATTTAGCAACATATTCTTCAATATTCAGTTGACCCTGTTTCAAATTCTCAAACTTTGCTTTCTTGTCCTCTCGGTACGAAACTGAGAAAAATCTTCGATAGAATTCAGCTCTAAAGATTTTCCACGTAATTACCGTACCACGCTGTTCTAATACTATTTTGGTTGTAATCCACCAACTCCTTGCGACGTCGTGTAACTGGTTGGGCACTAGTTTAATTCTCCGTTCGTCTGGATACTCAAGTGAATCAAACAATATCTCTATATTATCTAACCAATTCTTACAATCATCATATGTCTCAGTACCTATCAGAATCGGCGGTTGAAATGACTGAAACTGTTTCAACTGTATTTCAATCGGAGTTTCTGACACATCTATCTGATCAGTCGAAGTACTATCTCTTTCCGGAATTCTTCGAGGAGGTAAATCTAATTACTACAAGAGTTAGTATCACATGAGATAAATCAATCTTAGTCCCTTTCTGATCAGCTTACCTCCTGATCAAGAATTGGTTCTGATTCATTTTCAAATCAGACATATTACCAAATCAACTCAGATATTCAGGTAACATGTATTTAAAAACAATAACACATAATATCATGCTAGCACACACAATGTAATTCAACATTATAATAAATCACATGCTAGCAATCAAAAGCAGGAAAGAAAACTCATTCTACCCCGCTCACTAACTTCTATCTCAGTCTACAGAACCTAATGCTCTGATACCACCTGTTGTGGGGACCCGGACGCTAATCATCTTCTTAATCATTTTTGGGATTTAATTATCAATTAAGATAAACAGGGTCTAAAATTTTTTCTTTTACAATATAAGGGCGGAACGTAATGGAATTTAATTAATATACATATCAGTATAAAAATACAATTTTGTACAATAAACATTCAGACTAGACTAAGGTTCAACTACTAGATTTCAAGTGTTAGAACCATATCTACAACAAGTTCGGAATCACCACGCTAAACTTGTCCTCTCTCATCATCTTCTTGACCCCGATCATGTCCCACCTATTGTCATGCACACATACAAACAAGACAACAGCCGGATAACTCCGGTGAGAATAAATCCTAGTATAAACAATGTGTACATGCCATGGTATAATAAAGCATGAAACAGATATCACTACATGTATTATAATCTGACAATGCGAATCGATATCAAACTTTAAATAAAACATGAATTGAAATCTACGAAACATAAATTATACAATTTGAAATTCAACTCATGACTCGGCATCTCAGACTCGAGTCATCTCTCATCTAATCTAGGGATCCCGGTGAATAAGAACGTAACAGGTCTCCCACCTACTACTACCGATCGCGGTGGCGGTACGTTCTTATTTCTGGACTTTGGTCTAGTCTATATCGAATAATCTGTAATAAGGATGCTATCTGTATATGAAGCATCTTGATATACCAAACGTCCAGTGTCTTGGCATGTCTGTCCAAGACTAACCCTATTCTGACAATGTGCAATGGGCCAGTGACTCCTTTGTCATAGTCTAGCCCCTCTGTCAGTGACTCTCACTCAATAGCTCTCTGCTTTCTACTTTCTAATTCAAATAAACATAATCATTAAAACACAAAGGTATAAAAACAATACCAAACAAGTATGTGGTTTAGGGAAACTCGAGTTAAATCTAACTCAAGTCGATCTCCCAGTTAACATCGATTTATACCTTTCTCTTCTCGATCTGACGAAGTCGAAGTCTCTGGTTCAAATCTGTCCATTTCCAATCTAGCAATGACAATCGAATATGTATAATATCAGTGAACAACTCAATTAAATACCTGTTCTGATCAATACTAAAAGCAACACATAATCTGATCAATGTCAACGACAAACAATGCAATCTCAATCACTATTGAATCTGATACGAAACCTCGTACGAATGAAAAGCAAGCACGAATATTGAAATCGCACCCTCAATTCAATAATGAACAAGAATCGAATTATGTTGTCCCGATCTTTTGAAACAAGTAACGATTTGTGATATTCACCTCTAAGCGATTATAACTTAGCAACAAATATCAACGATAATAACAATCGAATTTCAAACGAACCTTCAAAGAACTTGTTTTGACAATCCGTGCGAAAAACAATCGACAAACGCCACAAAGATACAATCTTTGATAAGTTTGATTTGTGTTGAAGATCAAAACAAAATGCCTTAAATATTGAGAGAAATCTCCAATAATATGTGTAAGTCGGAAATTATTTTGTTCATGGTCTGATACAAGGCATATATAATCAATAAAGCATGAAAAAGTAGTGTAAAAAGGCTTAATTAAGATAACTAGCAAATTTGACACGGAAGTGAAGACCGCGGGTGCGCTGTAGATTCGACCGCGGGTGCGGTGAAGCTTCGGGATTAGCAAATTTGACACGGAAGGGAAGACCGCGGGTGCGCTGATGGTACGACCGCGGGTGCGGTGAAGCTTCGGGAATTTTTTTTAAATTCGATTATCATGGACCGCGGGTGCGGTTCCTGTTTTAGCGCGGGTGCGCTGGACCTTCGGCAATTGCACTTGAATAACATTCCAAAGACCTCCAATATTATTCCCATGATTCCCAACCTCCTCTAATTTAGTCACCCAATTTGTAGATCCTCCTTGGTAGTTCATCATGAGTCCTTGAAGTGTTTCTTTAAACTTCTTGCTACGTCCCCTCGTTTGTGGGGACCCGGACGCTAATTAAAGTTTTTAATCGTTTTTAGAATTAATCAATAAATTATAATAAACAGGGTCTAAATTTTTTTAAAAAAAAAAATACAAAGCGGAAACGTTATGTAAATCAATATGAATTACATATTAAATATAAACATACAAGTCCTGTATTGTCTACAATAATCCAACTAGGTTCAACTACATATCAGTGCTGACTCCTAATTTATTTCTTAGCCCGGATCTCCACGCTATCTAGTCCAGCCTCGTTCTCTTCTTGACCCTGATCCTGTCCCACCTGTTGTCATGCACACATACAAACAAGACAACAGCCGGATAACTCCGGTGAGAATTACATTCCCAGTATAAATCATGCATACATGCAATCATATAAACAATATAAAAGCATATAACAGATATTCATAACATGTATCAAAATCAACATGAATCAAATATTCGTAGCATGTATCATAAACCGAAACATTAATTAATATCAACAATAACCCTTACTCTAAACATGTACCATAATCAGGAACATAAATCAACATCAATCAATGAATCAATATCCGTAACTCTTAAACTCAGACTAAACTCAAGCCTAGTCTAGGGATCCCGATTCCCAAACGTTGGCATTCCATATCAATCACCAGTAATAGAAGAAACTCCAATTCTATCCACATTGATATGGTATCGATCACCAAGAATAGAAGAAACTCCAATTCTATCCACATCGTTTGCCAATCGTCCAGTGCCCTATACGTGATAGACATTGGCACTTTCGCCAATTTACTATCTTGTGACATCGTGCGATGTGCCCGTGGCGATCCCGCCACTATCAGGTACTTCTGTCACAAGATCACTCGACTAATACCTGCTTTCTATACATTCATAGAACAAGCATATCCAGTCAAATCAATGAACATAATAATAAGAAGTATGTGATTTAGGGAAACTCAAGTATATCATACTATACTCGAGTCGATCTCCCGGTACCACATTGACTTATACCTTTCTCTTCTCGGTCTGACGAAGACGAAGTCTCAAACTCAACTCCGTCCATCTTCAGTCTGACTCTGTCGAAGCTTTGGACTCACTGTCTGTCGATATCAATCTGGCAATAACAATATCGAATATACTGTATCAATGTATCACTCAATTCAATACCTAATCTGATCGATATCACGACACCATAATACAATCTCAATCAATATTGAATCTGATCAATATCAATTCACTGATGTTTCGACGGCTTGATAATACAACCTCGATAACCCCGTCAATTTCAACATCACAGATATAATAATACGGCTCATAATCAATATCAGATAAAATCAGAACCTAATCGAATTCGGTTTCAACGGCATAACGGTACCATATAAATATACCACGCACTATAAATCAACAGATTTCAATTCCTGTAACTCATACATGATAATAATACAAATCTGATATCAAATCTCAATCAAATCGACTCCGAAAATCATAACAAATACATACACAGTCTGTTCTCCGATCTGACTTCCAATATACGATGTCCACTGTATCAGAAAACCATATATGATTCCTATTCAATTCTGACAATATCATAATTTCAAATCATATCTAAACGTAACAACACTTACGTCCAGTTGTAGCTGTCGTTGCTAGGAACCCAGTACTGAAGTCGGATTCAAAATCAGATGGACGGATTGAAATAAAAAGGCGTAAGGATTTCAGAAGCTTTCCCAATTTCCTTTTCTTCGTTTCTTCTGAATTCCGAACGAATTCATAATATATACATATATATGCATCTTCGCGCATTTCAAGACCAAGTGGCTTATTTTCCTTCTGCATGTCCGCGCGCATATGCGCCGGAAGCTCTATCCGGAAATCAGCTACGGGACTGCTCGCGCATATGTGCGCACATAAGTCGCGCGCGCATATGCGCGAGACCTACTGTCTCGTGCATTCTACCACTCGCGCATATGCGCGACTTCACCCCGCGCATGTGCACCCAACTCTCTGCTTACCTCGCGCATGTGCGCGGCTGACGTCGCACATGTGCGCGCAATGTTCTGTTATAGCTCCTTGGCTACTGGACACCTCGCGCATATGCGCGCCCTCACGCTGCGCATATGCGCGGGGTCTTCTGCCCGAATCGCGCATGTGTGCGCACTAGGTCGCGGATATGCGCGAATAGCACCTCCCTCGCACATATTTTTGCGTCTTTCCCGGCCTAATCCATTCCATCTATATTTACCTCAATTAATCACTAACTCATTTCAGATTAGCTTCAGATTACAGTAATAAAATCTCGGGCATTGCATTTCTCACCCTCTAAGATACGATTTCGTCCCCGAAATCACAGGCAATCAAATCAGATAAAGAAAGAAATGTATAATAGAGGTTAATCAGAAAACTCATTGCAATGCAACAATTCTGAAATTTCAGTCTCATATCAGATTTTGTTTCCCAAATAGTTTCTTCAGTATCATAACACCTCCATTGAACTTTCACAAACGAATAGTCTTCCTTGATACCCTGACCACTTTATTGTATGTTCAACAGCAGAATAGTCTTCATTCTGGATTATTCTTCTTTCTTGAATCTCTAACTCCACTTTGAAATATTAATGCAAGAAGTATAATCTCGTAATACAACTTGAAGTAATTCTGATAGAATCGATCTCAGAACATTGGCTATACAACATCCGTATATACCAATTACCGACTCATAACCAATCAATATTATCCTCGATTATAATATCCGGTACTCCCCAGTCAAGGTTACATTCAATTTTCCAGTTTTAAATATCAACAGTCATCATCCGACGTTGACATATTCAGTCTATTTATTCTGAGCTGTCTTCATTTTCCTTTGAATCAGTTTCGATTTCTTTTTCATATCTCTGATTCCATCCGATCCAATCTCAGGTATCTCAGAGATATTATTCTCATACGAAGGAAATCTACCGTCCTCACTGTACGATACCTGGACTGAAGCTATTTCAATACTCATCTGATAGCTATTGTCATACATTCATTCACAAAGTGAACACATCGTCTCAACTAGTGCCAAAATCCAGCACTACAGTTCCTGGATATCCTCCAGTTTTAGGATAGTTGCTCCAACTATCTGTCGATTTATAAACGATAGGTGAAAGATCTTGTTGTATATTCTGCCAAAAGTACAAAATCCATCCAAATCATGGTATGATATAATCAATTTTGGCATTCAATATAATCTGACCCCTTTTCTGACATAAATCTCCATCGACTGGTCATCTCCGTAAGTCTTTATGTACGGATAATATATGCAAATTCAGGCAATCTATTAATAACAATCACATCGCATCACAATCTTGACAAGATTTTGGTGGTTTCATTATGAAATCTATAGAAATGTACTCCCATTTCTATTCAAGAATCGATAATTGATATAACCAATCTCCTGTTTTCCCCCTGTTGGCAATTTAGACATTTCCGTACAAATTCTGCTACAACTGATTTCATCTGTTTCCCCAACATCAGTCAGTTCAAGTCAGTCTACATTTTTCTATCATCAGAATAAATGTTGAATTAAAGATGGCGCATTTCTGATCATACATGTCGTTTCAGATTTGAAATATTCGGCACAAACAAGTCGGTTATTTACATACAATACAGTATCACCTACCTGATATTCTGATCAATACCCTGTTCTGATTATCGAAATAGAGTTCAGAACAATCTGATCAAACTTCTGAACTGCTTTAATTCGCAAGTTTAGCTCTGATTCGGCTTGAACTGTATATACTCTCAACGGTTCCCAATAATCTGTATCACATCTTCGACTTTGTTTAGATCAATTGCTATATCATCTTCGGATGTAATGTCCCCCAAAAAAATATATAATCTGTCTTTAATACTGTTTTATAACAATAACAATTCTCAAGCAATTTCACAACAACAGTCATATATTATAATTTGCTAACCACAGACAAATATGAATTTCAGACTTTTCTGCCATCGGTGTCGTCCTCAGTCACTGATCACGGCCTCAATTGTGTCAAGATCAATCGGTATACTATAATCGGATAATACATCCCACAAATACAATCTGTTTCAGTCAAAAATCATATCTAAACAATTTTTGTATACACCAATTTCACTTCTCAGATCATTCAATACAAGGTATTCAATTCAGTCAGTCATATACCACAAGTATATCAAAATATCATAGATAAACGGCATAAAATCATCAGAATACCTCTGAACACAGGATTCATCAACCCATAATAAGAACTGAAGTATTTTACAGAGAAACACACAATCAGATGTAACTTTCGGTCAGTAAATCCTCTAAGTGATATTTCAATTCTTTCAAATCAATCAGTATCATTCTGTACGGACTTCTAAAATAAAGCCAGTACCTGGTATCAAATCAAGGCGAAAATCACTCTCCCTGATATAAGGCAAATCCGGAATTTCATCTGGAAAGACTTTAGCATTCTCCTGCTACAAGCAATTCAGCTCATGGTATGCCCAATTTCAGTAATCAACTGAATGCATAAGGAATAACTCTATTCCTTTCGATAATCATCGAATCATAATTAATACGGAAATCAAAGGAATTCAAAATCGAAAATCCTTACCGTACATTATTCATTCTTCGGCCATTTCAAGTCCGAATCTTACCATCTCCTGGTAAGAATCTACAATAGCTCTGTACTTGTTCAATATATTCATATCAATAATGCTGCCAGAATCAGACAATAAAAGTACAACATAATCTAACTCAATCTCATTCTTACTTCACCGCAGTATACGATATTTACAGAATTCACTGGTATCAATCTTTCCCTCAAAAGATAAAGAAATCAATACTACTGTAAGGCCCGAGATTTTATTGCTGTAATCTGAGATTAATCTGAAATGATTTATTTATTAATTGAGATGATTATAAACGGAACGGATCAGACCGGGAGAGACGAAAGAAGATTTGACATGAGGTGCAAGGAAGAGTCCCCGCGCACATGCGCGACATGTATGGGCGCACATGCGCGAGGAAGACAGAACCATGCGCGCACATGTGCGGCTTGAATGCGCGCACATGCGCGGAACGTCTAGAATCTTGGGCGCATATGCGCGGAAGAGTGACGCGCATATGCGCGAGAGAACTGCCGAGACACGCGCCAAGGAATTGTGTCTCGCGCATATGCGCCGATGGTGGTCGCATATGAATTGTACTGATACTGATTATGAATTCTGATATTATATCTGTGATGTTGAGATTGACGGGGATATCGAAACTGTATTGTTATGCATATCTTAAGTGTACAGATATTGAGATTATGAATTGTACTGATACTGATTATGAATTCTGATATTATATCTGTGATGTTGAGATTGACGGGGATATCGAAACTGTATTGTTATGCCGTCGAAACATCAGTTGATTTAGAGTGATCAGATTCAATAATGATTTCGATGATATCGTTGATATGAATTAGATTGTACCTGGTTCAGATATGGATCAGATTATATACTGATTTGAGTATTGATCAGAACAGGTTTTGAATCGAATTATATACTGATATTGTATTTATGCGATTGTTATTGCCAGACTGGGTATGGACAGATTGGAATACAAGACTTTGTCTTCGTCAGACCGGGAAGACAAAGGTATAATTCATGTTTTGTTTTGGGAAGACACAACTCAAATGAGATTCAATTTGAGTTTCCCAACAAAATCACATACTAAATTGTTGTTTAGATTTTGTTATGATTATGCTTTGTTTATAGATTTATATTCAAGCATTTAAGATAGAAGAGTCATTGGCAGATTTGCCAAATTTCTAGATGTTCGGTGGTATCGACGCATAGGAGCAGATTTCCTCCAATTGTAGACATTCGATACAGACAGGACCAAAGTCTAGGAATAAGACGTACCGTCACCCCGATTGGGAGGGTAGGTGACAGACAGTGACGTCTTATTCACACCGGGATCCCTAGAGTTAGTGTGGGGATCCGGGCTCTAACTCAATTCTATTTGGGATTAATTGGATCTTTATTCAAAATGTGGGTCAAATTTTCGATTTTTAACATTAATTCAAATGTAAACACTAAACATAATATCTTTCTTTATTTAATTACAACACATATAATATACATGTCTTGTCTTACTACCAACACATCACTAGGGTTTAATACAAACCATAAACTACGAGTAGTACAAATCTAGTACAACATCACTAGTGATCTTCTGCGTCCGTAGTCACCACGCTATCTTGATCTCTCATCTCTGTCGTGACCCTGATCCTGCCCCACCTGTTGTTATGCACACATACAGACATAACAACAGCCGGAAACTCCGGTGAGAACAAATCCCAGTATAAAACATGTATACATGCTTATACGAAATCATAAATCATGCATGAAAGCAATAACAATGGCTCCATAGTCCATGAAACCAATCTATCTAAACATGCAACTCAAATCAAATCATGTCTTGACTCGAATCGACTCTACTCTAGGGATCCCGGTGTGAATAAGACGTCACTGTCTGTCACCTACCCTCCCAATCGGGGTAACTGTACGTCTTATTCCTAGACTTCGGTCAAGTCTGTATCGAATTTCTGCACTCGGAGTGAATCTTATCCGAAGCGTCGATACCCCCGAACATCTAGTTTGGCAAGTCTGCCAATGACTCTCCTATCTCAAAGGCTTGAATATAAATCTATAAACAAGGCATCATCATATCAAGAGATTTGAATATAAATCTATAAACAAATCACAATCATATCAAAAGATAAACAATAATTCTAGTATGTGATTTGGTTGGGAAACTCAAATTGAATCTCATTTGAGTTGTGTTCCCCAAACAAAACATGCATTATACCTTTCGTCGCACAATCTCTATCGATATCGAAGTCTCGATGTCAAAGTCGCCAATACAAATCTGAAATGGCATCATCAATGTACATTCTATCAAGCTCTAGTATACCTCAATACACATGGGATTCAATATTTCATTTCAATGCAATTTCGATGGCATAACGGCATAGTTTCTCGATACCGGTCCATTCAAATCTCAACATATCTCAACAAATCATAATCCTCAACTCATAATCAGCACAATCTATGTGTCATATCTCAAAATCTGCATAAACTCATACATATATATGCTGGAAATTCATAACAATTGCATATGCCCTCATTTTCTCGATTCGTTTACGTTTCTACGATGTCCATGATCTCAAGAACATATGATTATAAGCATAACAGAATTTCCCCCAACACGTAACTTCAAAACATGCTGAAACATAACAAAACTTACATCCTTTGCTAGCCCTTGAAGAGAGGAGCTCAAACCCGGAATCGGATTAAAGTTTGGATGTGTGAAACTTTCAAAATCACAAGCTCAAGAGCACAAGAGAAGTTGAAGCTTTCTCCCCTGAATCTCTCGGTTCTATCTGCTGAAGAAGGAAAGGAACAAGGACAACTCATTATATTGCATGGTTAAGGGCAAGTGTTATATTTTCCAAGTAACACGTATGACCGCGGGTGCGGTAGTTCATGAACCGTGGCTGCGCTCAAGCTTCGGCAATCCATTCATTTTCCAAAATCGACGACCGCGGGTGCGCTACATATAAGACCGCGGGTGCGGTGACATTACCGCGGGTGCGGTGTCATTTCTGTAAATAATTTCCAACTCTCTGTCCATCAACCGCGGGTGCACTCGTTCTTGGACCGCGGGTGCGGTGACCCTACTGTCAAATGACCAATTTTCTGTCCATGCACCGCGGGTGCAGCATCAGAAGGGGTGCGGGTGCGGTCTCTTCCTTCAAGCAACACTTCATCTTTTCATTTTATCCACATACAATCTAGGGCATTACATTTCCCCCCTCTTAGATATTAGTTCGTCCTCAAACGTGAAATTAATTAATCAAAGTACGTACAAACAGCAGTAAAGTCAAAAGTTGAATAAATACTCACATCATGAGAATAACTCGGGATATTTCTGTCTCATATCTGTTTCTCTTTCCCAAGTCGCTTCTTCCGTGCCATGACGACTCCACTGGACTTTCACTAGCGGAATAGTCTTCGTTCTGAGCTGTTTCTTTTTCCGATCAAGAATTTGTATTGGTTGTTCAACGTAACTCAACGTCTGATCCAGCTCAGCTTCGTCAGGCCGAATGACATGAGAATAATCTGGCATGTATCTACGTAGCATCGATACATGAAAAACGTTATGTATCCCGGATAGAGAAGGAGGAAGAGCTAGTCGATATGCTCGATCGCCAATTTTTTCAAGAATCTCGTATGGACCGATGTATCTAGGAGACAGTTTCCCGCGTTTGCCAAATCTGACAACGCCTCTGAAAGGAGAAATCTTCAAAAATACTCTGTCTCCCTGTTCAAATACTAACGGTCTACGTCTGATATTGGCATACTTGGCTTGTCTATCATGTGTCGTCTTCATTCTTTTCTGAATGATCTTCACCTTCTCAGTCATTTCCCGAATCATATCAGGCCCAAGTTCTGGTACTTCAGATATATCATCCCAATATAAAGGAGATCTGCACTTTTTGCCATATAACGCCTCAAACGGTGCCATCCCTATGCTCGTTTGATAGCTGTTGTTGTACGAGAATTCACACAACGGTAGTGAATCTTGCCAACTAGTGCCAAAATGTCTAGCACTACAGCTCTCAACATATCCTCTAAAGTTTGGATAGTCCGCTCTGACTGTCCATCTGTCTGGGGATGATAAGCAGTACTTAGGTGCAATGTCGTACCTAAAGCCTGCTGCAGACTGTGCCAAAAGTGAGAAGTGAATCGTGGATCACGATCTGATACGATAGACTTCGGCACACCATGTAATCTAACTACCTCTCTTACATATATCTCAGCCATCTGATCATGTCTGTACGTCATTCTGTACGGAATAAAACACGCTGATTTGGTTAATCTGTCTATCACAACCCAAATCGCATCACAACCTCGGGATTATCGAGGTAACTTCGTCACCAAATCCATGGAAATGTGATCCCATTTCCATTCTGGAATAGGTAGGCTCTGAAGTAAACCTCCGGGTTTCTTTCTCTCGGCTTTCACCTGTTGGCAATTCAAGCATTTAGGCACATATTTGGCAACATCTGATTTCTTCTGTTTCCACCAGAACTGTGTCTTCAAGTCGTTGTACATCTTTCTGCCACCAGGGTGAATGCTGAACCGACTACAGTGCGCTGCTGACAATATCTGTTGCTTCAACTTTGCAACATCTGGCACTACAAGACGGTTATTCACATACAGAAAAAAATCATGTACCTGGTATTCTGACTGATGTCCTGATCTAACCATCTGAATCGACTTCTGAATATTCTGATCAGTTCTCTGCGCTTCTTTGATTCGCAAAATCAAATCTGGTTCAACTTGAATCGAAGCAAGTAGCAATGGTCTACTACTTGTATCAAATCCTAATCCAGACAAACAACAGTCTTCAATCATATTAGTCACACCTATGGTCGATAAGGATAGAACACAAACCTTTCGACTCAAGGCATCTGCTGCTGCATTTGACTTCCCTGGATAGTACTTAATCTCGTAATCAAAATCTTTCAGTAGATCAAGCCATCTACGCTGCCTCATGTTCAACTCTGACTGAGAAAACAGATACTTCAGGCTTTTATGGTCAGAATAAATCTCAAATTTCTCACCATAAATATAGTGACGCCAGATCTTCAAGGCAAAAACAATAGCCGCCAATTCAAGATCATGAATGGGGTATCGAATCTCGTGTGGCTTCAGCTGTCTAGA
Source organism: Primulina tabacum (assembly GCF_025594145.1). Taxonomy (NCBI): domain Eukaryota; kingdom Viridiplantae; phylum Streptophyta; class Magnoliopsida; order Lamiales; family Gesneriaceae; genus Primulina; species Primulina tabacum. Next base: position 18,153,911 of record NC_134556.1, read on the forward strand.
GGCATATGCGATCACATGACCACGCTGCATAAGAACACATCCCAGCCCTTGTGAGATGCATCACAATATACAACGAAATCACCAGTACCCGAAGGAATCATTAAGACAGGTGCACTGGTCAGCCTCTTCTTCAACTCTAGGAAACTAGATTCACAATCCGCAGACCACACAAATGGTGCATTCTTCAGTGTCAACTGGGTAATCGGCTTTGCAATACCGGAGAAATCTTTAATGAATCGTCTATAGTACCCTGCTAGACCCATGAAACTGCGTATCTCTGGCACAGAAGTCGGTTTCCGCCAACTGATCACAGCTTCCACTTTACTCGGATCTACAGAAATACTGTCTCGAGATATGATATGACCCAAGAAGACAACCTGTCTCAGCCAAAACTCACACTTTGACAGTTTAGCATACAATCTTTCATTTCTCAATGTTTGCAACACAATTCTCAAATGATTGGCATGCTCATCCAAATTCTTTGAATACACCAAAATATCATCAATAAAAACAATCACAAACTCATCTAAATATCTCTGAAAGACGCGGTTCATCAGTCCCATAAACACCGCCGGAGCATTCGTTAAACCAAAAGGCATGACAATAAATTCGTAATGTCCATACCTGGTTCGGAATGCTGTCTTCGGTATATCAATATCTCGTACTCGCAGCTGGTGATATCCAGATCTCAGATCGATCTTGGAATAGATAGATGATCCCCGCAACTGATCAAATAAGTCGTCGATACGAGGCAAAGGATATTTGTTCTTTATCGTTGCCTTGTTCAGCTGCCTGTAATCTATGCACAATCTCATAGAACCGTCTTTCTTTCGCACAAATAGCACTGGTGCACCCCAAGGAGATACACTGGGTCTGATATATCCCTTGGCTAGAAGATCTTCTAGGTGTGCTTTCAATTCCTTCAACTCTATAGGCGCCATCCTATATGGAGCTCGAGATATAGGAGCGGTACCTGAAATAAGATTAATACTAAAATCTACCTCTCGGGCTGGAGGTAACCCTGGAATCTCGTCAGGAAATACATCTGCAAACTCCTGTACTACTGGCAAATCTGCCAATGCCGGGCTCTATTTCAGTAAGTCTACTGAATAAATAAGGAACCCTTCTGCTCCTTGCTGCAACAATCTACTCATAGTCAGAGCAGATACTAAGGGAATCCGAGATCTGGAACCCTTACCATAGAATTTCCACTCCTATGTCATTTCAGGTCTGAATCTGACAATCTTGTGAAAACAGTCTACGGTGGCTCTGTACTTAGTCAACATGTCAATCCCGACAATACCATCAAAATCAGATAAACCAAGTACAACACATTCTAAATCGATCTCATGCTCTTCAAACTGTAGTACACAATGTCTAACTGAAGTCACAGATATCAGACCACTTCCCAACGGAGAAGAAATAGACACTACAGTAGACAATGACTCTACAGGCAATGCATGTGTCAATGCAAAACGTTCTGATATGAATGTATGTGATGCACCTGTATCTATCAATACATATGCAGGATAACCGCAAAGAAAACAGTTACCTGCAATCACATCGTCTGGTGCATCTTGGGCTTGCTCCTCGGTCAGTGCAAACACCCGAGCTTGTTGTCTGGGAGGTTGGCTCACTGTCTGGCCACCTCTGGCTCTAGGTTGGGACTGTGTAGGCGTGGGCTGGAAAGAATGGACAGACGAAGCTTGCCTCTCAGGCTGAGTCACTGATGCAGATGACCCTGCACCCTGAAATCTCTGTGCACCTCTCTGGGGACAGACTCTGGCAAAGTGTCCCTGTTGCCTACATAGGTTGCATCTGCCCATCACTCCATGACACTGCTCAGTGGCATGCCTACCACAACAAGAACTGCAATAAACACCAGTATACTCTGCACTCTGGCCAGGACCTCTCTGTCTTGACCCACTGGAGCTCGACGAACTGCTCCCTGACTTCTTAAACTATCTGCCCTTTGCCTTCAGAAAATCCTTCTTGCCACTACTACTGCTTCCACTATCAAATCGAGGAGGAGGTGGTGGAAACTGTGCGGCAGGCTGTGGCGGTCTCTGACCCTGAACACTATAGGAAGCTCCTCGCTGTCTAATCAAGCCAGCCTCTGCTCCCTTCGCTCGATTCAGCGCCTCAGAAAAAGTGTTGGGTCGCCCCGTGTTCACTAGGGTAAAGATATCCTGATTCAAACCATTTATGAACTGATCGGCCGTTGCCTCATCATTCCCTGCTACATGAGGTGCAAATCGAAGTAAAGACGAGAATTTGGCAACATACTCCTCTATGTTCCGCTGGCCCTGTCTCAAGTTGGCGAACTCGGCCCCTTTGTCTTTTCGATACGATACTGGAAAGAAACGTTGATAATATTCATCTTTAAATACTTTCCAAGTAATATCAATACCTCAATGTTCTAAGGCTCGTTTCGCCGTTAGCCACCAACTCTTGGCCACTTCTTGCAATTTATGCCCAACCAGCTTCACTCTACGTTCATCTGTATAGGCAAGTGATTCAAATAACATCTCTATATCATCCAACCAGCTTTCGCAATCCACTTCATTTTCTGTGCCCTTCAAGGTAGGTGGATGGAATGATTGAAATCTCTTCAACAAAGTCTCCATCGGTGTCGCAGTAACGTCCATCTGAGTACCTGACGTACTACCCTGTTCCGGCACTTGACCTGCAGCTGGTTGTGGTATTCTTCTAGGCGGCATATCTGATTATCAAACAGATTAGGATACAATCTATACAATCTGTCTCAGCCCTCCTCTGATCATATACCTCTGATCCAGAATCGGTTCTGATTCAGTCTTTACAAGTATATGCTGTAAATCAACTCAGATACAATACAACATATAATAGGGAAAGCATTAAATCATGCTAGCACATCAAAAGCAAGGAAGAAGACTCGATCTACCCCGCTCATTCTATTCTATCTCAGTCTACAGAACCTACGGCTCTGATACCACCTGTTGTGGGGACCCGGGCTCTAACTCAATTATATTTGGGATTAATTGGATCTTTATTCAAAATGTGGGTCAAATTTGCGCTTTTTAACATGAATTCAAATGTAAACACTAAACATAATATCTTTCTTTATTTAATTACAACACATATAATATACATTTCATGTCTTACTACCAACACATCACTAGGGTTTAATACAAACCATAAACTACGAGTAGTACAAATCTAGTACAAAATCACTAGTGATCTTCTGCGCCCGTAGTCACCACGCTAATGGTACGGAAGTGAAGACCGCGGGTGCGCTGATAGTACGACCGCGGGTGCGGTGAAGCTTCGGTAATTTTTTTTAAATTCGATTATCATGGACCGCGGGTGCGGTGGACCTTCGGCAATTGCACTTGAATAACATTCCAAAGACCTCCAATATTATTCCCATGATTCCCAACCTCCTCTAATTCAGTCACCCAATTTGTAGATCCTCCTTGGTAGTTCATCATGAGTCCTTGAAGTGTTTCTTTAAACTTCTTGCTACGTCCCCTCGTTTGTGGGGACCCAGACGCTAATTAAAGTTTTTAATCGTTCTTAGAATTAATCAATCGATTATAATAAACAGGGTCTAAATTTTTTTTTTTAAAAAAAAAAAACGGAAACGTTATGTAAATCAATCTGAATTACATATTAAATATAAACATACAAGTCCTGTATTGTCTACAATAATCCAACTAGGTTCAACTACATATCAGTGCTGACTCCTAATTTATTTCTGAGCCCGGATCTCCACGCTATCTAGTCCAGCCTCGTTCTCTTCTTGACCCTGATCCTGTCCCACCTGTTGTCATGCACACATACAAACAAGACAACAGCCGGATAACTCCGGTGAGAATTACATTCCCAGTATAAATCATGCATACATGCAATCATATAAACAATATAAAAGCATATAACAGATATTCATAACATGTATCAAAATCAACATGAATCAAATATTCGTAGCATGTATCATAAACCGAAACATTAATTAATATCAACAATAACCCTTACTCTAAACATGTACCATAATCAGGAACATAAATCAACATCAATCAATGAATCAATATCCGTAACTCTTAAACTCAGACTAAACTCAAGCCTAGTCTAGGGATCCCGATTCCCAAACGTTGGCATTCCATATCAATCACCAGTAATAGAAGAAACTCCAATTCTATCCACATTGATATGGTATCGATCACCAAGAATAGAAGAAACTCCAATTCTATCCACATCGTTTGCCAATCGTCCAGTGCCCTATACGTGATAGACATTGGCACTTTCGCCAATTTACTATCTTGTGACATCGTGCGATGTGCCCGTGGCGATCCCGCCACTATCAGGTACTTCTGTCACAAGATCACTCGACTAATACCTGCTTTCTATACATTCATAGAACAAGCATATCCAGTCAAATCAATGAACATAATAATAAGAAGTATGTGATTTAGGGAAACTCAAGTATATCATACTATACTCGAGTCGATCTCCCGGTACCACATTGACTTATACCTTTCTCTTCTCGGTCTGACGAAGACGAAGTCTCAAACTCAACTCCGTCCATCTTCAGTCTGACTCTGTCGAAGCTTTGGACTCACTGTCTGTCGATATCAATCTGGCAATAACAATATCGAATATACTGTATCAATGTATCACTCAATTCAATACCTAATCTGATCGATATCACGACACCATAATACAATCTCAATCAATATTGAATCTGATCAATATCAATTCACTGATGTTTCGACGGCTTGATAATACAACCTCGATAACCCCGTCAATTTCAACATCACAGATATAATAATACGGCTCATAATCAATATCAGATAAAATCAGAACCTAATCGAATTCGGTTTCAACGGCATAACGGTACCATATAAATATACCACGCACTATAAATCAACAGATTTCAATTCCTGTAACTCATACATGATAATAATACAAATCTGATATCAAATCTCAATCAAATCGACTCCGAAAATCATAACAAATACATACACAGTCTGTTCTTCGATCTGACTTCAAATATACGATGTCCACTGTATCAGAAACACCATATATGATTCCTATTCAATTCTGACAATATCATAATTTCAAATCATATCTAAACGTAACAACACTTACGTCCAGTTGTAGCTGTCGTTGCTAGGAACCCAGTACTGAAGTCGGATTCAAAATCAGATGGACGGATTGAAATAAAAAGGCGTAAGGATTTCAGAAGCTTTCCCAATTTCCTTTTCTTCGTTTCTTCTGAATTCCGAACGAATTCATAATATATACATATATATGCATCTTCGCGCATTTCAAGACCAAGTGGCTTATTTTCCTTCTGCATGTCCGCGCGCATATGCGCCGGAAGCTCTATCCGGAAATCAGCTACGGGACTGCTCGCGCATATGTGCGCACATAAGTCGCGCGCGCATATGCGCGAGACCTACTGTCTCGTGCATTCTACCACTCGCGCATATGCGCGACTTCACCCCACGCATGTGCACCCAACTCTCTGCTTACCTCGCGCATGTGCGCGGCTGACGTCGCATATGTGCGCGCAATGTTCTGTTATAGCTCCTTGGCTACTGGACACCTCGCGCATATGCGCGCCCTCACGCTGCGCATATGCGCGGGGTCTTCTGCCCGAATCGCGCATGTGTGCGCACTAGGTCGCGGATATGCGCGAATAGCACCTCCCTCGCACATATTTTCGCGTCTTTCCCGGCCTAATCCATTCCATCTATATTTACCTCAATTAATCACTAACTCATTTCAGATTAGCTTCAGATTACAGTAATAAAATCTCGGGCATTGCATTTCTCACCCTCTAAGATACGATTTCGTCCCCGAAATCACAGGCAATCAAATCAGATAAAGAAAGAAATGTATAATAGAGGTTAATCAGAAAACTCATTGCAATGCAACAATTCTGAAATTTCAGTCTCATATCAGATTTTGTTTCCCAAATAGTTTCTTCAGTATCATAACACCTCCATTGAACTTTCACAAACGAATAGTCTTCCTTGATACCCTGACCACTTTATTGTATGTTCAACAGCAGAATAGTCTTCATTCTGGATTATTCTTCTTTCTTGAATCTCTAACTCCACTTTGAAATATTAATGCAAGAAGTATAATCTCGTAATACAACTTGAAGTAATTCTGATAGAATCGATCTCAGAACATTGGCTATACAACATCCGTATATACCAATTACCGACTCATAACCAATCAATATTATCCTCGATTATCAAATCCTGTACTCCCAGTCAAGGTTACATTCAATTTTCCAGTTTTAAATATCAACAGTCATCATCCGACGTTGACATATTCACTCTATTTATTCTGAGCTGTCTTCATTTTCCTTTGAATCAGTTTCGATTTCTTTTTCATATCTCTGATTCCATCCGATCCAATCTCAGGTATCTCAGAGATATTATTCTAATACGAAGGAAATCTACCGTCCTCACTGTACGATACCTGGACTGAAGCTATTTCAATACTCATCTGATAGCTATTGTCATACATTCATTCACAAAGTGAACACATCGTCTCAACTAGTGCCAAAATCCAGCACTACAGTTCCTGGATATCCTCCAGTTTCAGGATAGTTGCTCCAACTATCTGTCGATTTATAAACGATAGGTGAAAGATCTTGTTGTATATTCTGCCAAAAGTACAAAATCCATCCAAATCATGGTATGATATAATCAATTTTGGCATTCAATATAATCTGACCCCTTTTCTGACATAAATCTCCATCGACTGGTCATCTCCGTAAGTCTTTATGTACGGATAATATATGCAAATTCAGGCAATCTATTAATAACAATCACATCGCATCACAATCTTGACAAGATTTTGGTGGTTTCATTATGAAATCTATAGAAATGTACTCCCATTTCTATTCAAGAATCGATAATTGATATAACCAATCTCCTGTTTTCCCCCTGTTGGCAATTTAGACATTTCCGTACAAATTCTGCTACAACTGATTTCATCTGTTTCCCCAACATCAGTCAGTTCAAGTCAGTCTACATTTTTCTATCATCAGAATAAATGTTGAATTAAAGATGGCGCATTTCTGATCATACATGTCGTTTCAGATTTGAAATATTCGGCACAAACAAGTCGGTTATTTACATACAATACAGTATCACCTACCTGATATTCTGATCAATACCCTGTTCTGATTATCGAAACAGAGTTCAGAACAATCTGATCAAACTTCTGAACTGCTTTAATTCGCAAGTTTAGCTCTGATTCGGCTTGAACTGTATATACTCTCAACGGTTCCCAATAATCTGTATCACATCTTCGACTTTGTTTAGATCAATTGCTATATCATCTTCGGATGTAATGTCCCCCAAAAAAATATATAATCTGTCTTTAATACTGTTTTATAACAATAACAATTCTCAAGCAATTTCACAACAACAGTCATACATCATAATTTGCTAACCACAGACAAATATGAATTTCAGACTTTTCTGCCATCGGTGTCGTCCTCAGTCACTGATCACGGCCTCAATTGTGTCAAGATCAATCGGTATACTATAATCGGATAATACATCCCACAAATACAATATGTTTCAGTCAAAAATCATATCTAAACAATTTTTGTATACACCAATTTCAGTTCTCCGATCATTCAATACAAGGTATTCAATTCAGTCAATCATATACCACAAGTATATCAAAATATCATAGATAAACGGCATAAAATCATCAGAATACCTCTGAACACAGGATTCATCAACCCATAATCAGAACTGAAATATTTTACAGAGAAACACACAATCAGATGTAACTTTCGGTCAGTAAATCCTCTAACTGATATTTCAATTCTTTCAAATCAATCAGTATCATTCTGTACGGACTTCTAAAATAAAACCAGTACCTGGTATCAAATCAAGGCGGATATCACTCTCCCTGATATAAGGCAAATCCGGAATTTCATCTGGAAAGACTTTAGCATTCTCCTGCTACAAGCAATTCAGCTCATGGTATGCCCAATTTCAGTAATCAACTGAATGCATAAGGAATAACTCCATTCCTTTCGATAATCATCGAATCATAATTAATAAGGAAATCAAAGGAATTCAAAATCGAAAATCCTTACCGTACATTATTCATTTTTCGGCCATTTCAAGTCCGAATCTTACCATCTCCTGGTAAGAATCTACAATAGCTCTGTACTTGTTCAATATATTCATATCAATAATGCTGCCAGAATCAGACAATAAAAGTACAACATAATCTAACTCAATCTCATTCTTACTTCACTGCAGTATACGATATTTACAGAATTCACTGGTATCAATCTTTCCCTCAAAAGATAAAGAAATCAATACTACTGTAAGGCCCGAGATTTTATTGCCGTAATCTGAGATTAATCTGAAATGATTTAATTATTAATTGAGATGACTATAAACGGAACGGATCAGATCGGGAGAGCCGAAAGAAGATTTGACATGAGGTGCAAGGAAGAGTCCCCGCGCACATGCGCGACATGTATGGGCGCACATGCGCGAGGAAGACAGAACCATGCGCGCACATGTGCGGCTTGAATGCGCGCACATGCGCGGAACGTCTAGAATCTTGGGCGCATATGCGCGGAAGAGTGACGCGCATATGCGCGAGAGAACTGCCGAGACACGCGCCAAGGAATTGTGTCTCGCGCATATGCGCCGATGGTGGTCGCGCATATGCGCGAGACGTGCTGCACAAAGGAGTGTGCCACGTTTTCTTATCTTGCATGTAATATATATATACGTATACAACCGATTCCTTCTTCAGAATTAAGGAAAAGAATAGAGAAAAAGACCCTGAGGTAGGATTTCGATTTGGGATTGAAGACTTTGGAGATCCGCCCGTCCGATTTTAAATTCGACTTCAGTACTGTGTTCCTATCAACGCAGGCTACAACTGGACGTAAGTTTTGTTACGTTTAGACATGATTTGAAATTATGATATTGTCAGAATTGAATATGAATCAGATATAGTGTTTCTGCTACAGTAGACATTGTATAATTGAAGTCAGATTAAAGAATAGACTGTTTATACAATTGTTATGATTTTCGAAAGATATTGATTGGGATTTGATATCAGAGTTTTGTTGTTACTGATCTTAAGTGTACAGATATTGAGATTATGAATTGTACTGATACTGATTATGAATTCTGATATTATATCTGTGATGTTGAGATTGACGGAGATATCGAAACTGTATTGTTATGCCGTCGAAACATCAGTTGATTTAGAGTGATCAGATTCAGTAATGATTTCGATGATATCGTTGATATGAATTAGATTGTACCTTGTTCAGATATGAATCAGATTATATACTGATTTAAGTATTGATCAGAACAGGTTTTGAATCGAATTATATACTGATATTGTATTTATGCGATTGTCATTGCCAGACTTGGGTATGGACAGATTGGAATACAAGACTTTGTCTTCGTCAGACCGGGAAAGCAAAGGTATAATTCATGTTTTGTTTTGGGAAGACACAACTCAAATGAGATTCAATTTGAGTTTCCCAACAAAATCACATACTAAATTGTTGTTTAGATTTTGTTATGATTATGCTTTGTTTATAGATTTATATTCAAGCATTTAGGATAGAAGAGTCATTGGCAGATTTGCCAAATTTCTAGATGTTCGGTGGTATCGACGCATAGGAGCAGATTTCCTCCGATTGTAGACATTCGATACAGACAGGACCAAAGTCTAGGAATAAGACGTACCATCACCCCGATTGGGAGGGTAGGTGACAGATAGTGACGTCTTATTCACACCGGGATCCCTAGAGTTAGTGTGGGGACCCGGGCTCTAACTCAATTCTATTTGGGATTAATTGGATCTTTATTTAAAATGTGGGTCAAATTTTCGCTTTTTAACATTAATTCAAATGTAAACACTAAACATAATATCTTTCTTTATTTAATTACAACACATATAATATACATGTCATGTCTTACTACCAACACATCACTAGAGTTTAATACAAACCATAAACTACGAGTAGTACAAATCTAGTACAACATCACTAGTGATCTTCTGCGCCCGTAGTCACCACGCTATCTTGATTTCTCATCTCTGTCGCGACCCTGATCCTGTCCCACCTGTTGTTATGCACACATACAGACATATCAACAGCCGAAAACTCCGGTGAGAACAAATCCCAGTATAAAACATGTATACATGCTGATACGAAATCATAAATCATGCATGAAAGCAATAACAATGGCTCCATAGTCCATGAAACCGATCTATCTAAACATGCAACTCAAATCAAATCATGTCTTGACTCGAATCGACTCTACTCTAGGGATCCCGGTGTGAATAAGACGTCACTGTCTGTTATCTACCATCCCAATCGGGGTAACTGTACGTCTTATTCCTAGACTTCGGTCAAGTCTGTATCGAATGTCTGCAATCGGAGTGAATCTTATCCGAAGCGTCGATACCACCGAACATCTAGTTTGGCAAGTCTGCCAATGACTCTCCTATCTCAAAGGCTTGAATATAAATCTATAAACAAGGCATCATCATATCAAGAGATTTGAATATAAATCTATAAACAAATCACAATCATATCAAAAGATAAACAATAATTCGAGTTTGTGATTTGGTTGGGAAACTCAAATTGAATCTCATTTGAGTTGTGTTCCCAAACAAAACATGCATTATACCTTTCGTCGCACAATCTCTGTCGATATCGAAGTCTCGATGACAAAGTCGCCAATACAAATCTGAAATGGCATCATCAATGTACATTCTATCAAGCTCTAGTATACCTCAATACACATGGGATTCAATATTTCATTTCAATGCAATTTCGATGGCATAACGGCATAGTTTCTCGATACCGGTCCATTCAAATCTCAACATATCTCAACAAATCATAATCCTCAACTCATAATCAGCACAATCTATGTGTCATATCTCAAAATCTGCATAAACTCATACATATATATGCTGGAAATTCATAACAATTGCATATGCCCTCATTTTCCCGATTCGTTTACGTTTCTACGATGTCCATTGTGAAGGGCCTAAAACTCCTTTCTTGAAAATTTGCGGAAAATTAAAAATTTTCTTTTTAAAAGAACTTAAATGGCCTCATTCATAAAATCACTGGTGAATCAAGTTCAATATTTCAAAATATTGCAGCGGAAGAAAATCAAAGTTTTGCCAACAACAACGATTTAAAAATATCCAACAACTGATAAAAATTGTTTGCGGAATAACATAACAACTGCTGCACTGAGGTCCTCGGGTGCCACTACTGCCGACCCAAGCTGGCTCACTGGTCCCCGCCCTCGGCCCTGGTCTCATCAGTACCTACAACAATCAAGTCTAGTGAGCCTAAAGACTCAGCATGCATATATCGCAGGTAACGAGTAAAAATTTGAATTAAAATATGCATGAGTTAACATATCCTGTCCTGAGGCATACTGAAAATAATCTGTACTGAGCAATTATAATACGTGCATAACTGAACTGGAAATCACTGTAAAAATATTTGCTCCTTGGAGCCTGTACTGAAATATCTGGTAAAATTTTCTGTTGAGATTATGTTTTACGCCTGTGGCCACTGCACTAAGCTGAACTGATCGGTAACTGGCTACCGGGGAGGCTGAAACTGAACTGAGCTGGCCGGTCACTGGCGACCGGGTGGTACCATACTGAACTGATCGGTCACTGGCGACCGTATAAAATAACACTCCCACATAGTGAATGAACCACAAGCCATATCGCATAAATCTCAAAAATAATCATTTTCTATTTAATGCACGTAAAATAATTAACTGGCATAATGAAAATTCCTGTAATTTTACCAACTGGATTGGATTGGATCGTTCCCAGGCTCGCTGCAACCTAACTGTGCCATGAAAAATATGCAATAGCTTAAACTTGACCAACGATGCAATTTACGTTCAAAAGATGCTACTATGACGCCTACTGACTTCGCATTTAATCATGACTCAGAGCCAACCTGAACCGACACTGAACTGACGTATAGTCATGATTAAAATACGCTGAAAATCATAAAATAATGTTCCTAAAATGATAGGGTCGAAATCTAGGTGGAATGGAGGCCAAAACACGAAACGCTCTTTCGAGAGTCAATTTGGCACATTGCACCGTAAATTCTCGTACGACCTCGAAAATGATCCGAATGACAAACGGTCAAAAACATGACCTTCCTAACTCAATGAGGCACTGTCCAGTCCAAGGCCATGGGCTAAATGCCAACCAAGAACTCGAACGAGCCTCTGAACCGACACAGCAACTTGTTGTAATTTCCAGCAGCTGCGACCTAGATTGCATCGCGTCGTTTGCGAGACTTTTGGCCATTGGGGCTTTAACCACCGACCAAAGCCTCTCCACAACGTCCCAAGGAATGATTTGAACCATGGCTAAGGGCCCTAGGCCAGCCACAATTCGCCTCATTCCAGCAACCACCCGAAAGTTCTCACCGAGGGCCCTCATGCGTGCGTGTGTAGTGTTTATGCTATGATCGATGTCTTACGTCGTTCCAGTGGCCATTTGATTGACCATGGCACGATCTAGACATCTAGGAGCATGATATGAACCGTGGCTAAGGGCCATAGGCCAACCAAGATCCACACCAAGCAACAAAAGAAACGAAACCAAATGCTGAAAAATGGAAGGGCCGAATGGGGAAAGGGGCTGTTCTTGTTGATTATTTAAAAACCGATGAGCCATGGACCAAGCCACCAAAAGGGCGACTTAGTCACGTCTTAGACATGCTAGGGAAGTGATCCAACCATGGCTAAAGGCCCTTGGGGCAGCCAAGATCAGATCCTTCCTCCTTGACATCCAAACTGAATTTTCGAATCACATTTCTGCACTTATGGGGAACTTGCTGTCATTCTGAATTTTCAGCAAGCATGGGGCTGGTTTGGATGGACCAACATGGTCCTAATGCATCCTACTACATGTATACAAGCCGCCTTGGGAGCCTGGAGTCGATCCAATACCTGAAACTCACAAACCAAAAGAAATCGTGAAGCTTGCCATGAAGAGCCGAAATTCTGCATGTGTGTTCCAAAATATTTTGACATGTATCTCGGTTTTTGCTTGCTAAAACATGATCATGTACTGAAAAATAAATGATAATATGACTTGATTGAGGTTTGAAAGAAATCTAGACATGCCTGGTTTTGTTTCGAAAGAAAACGAAAAGAAGAGACGAGACGGCGCGGAGGAGACGGAGTGGCTTGCTTCTCTACCTTTCTTGGCTCTCGATTTTTCTCCCTTTCTCCCTAGCTGTTATTCACGTTTTTTTTTACTGAAAAGGGGTCTTATTTTCGGTGGAGGTGGAGGGGGAGTGATGGTTATGAAGGTGAGGAGAAGGGTGCACAAAAATAGGATCATATCAAGACCAAGTCTTCATGCATTTGAATTTTGAATTTTGAATTTCTATCAAATGATCTCTTGGGTGATTCTAGACTATAGTGGCCGATTTTATCATGCCAAACAAGGGTTAGGATAGTGGTCTAGTATTAATTAATTAAGGTGGAAAAAAATAGCTAAAAGAATTAGCATGCTAATCAACCAAGAATGGGTCAAAGGTGAGTTGGCAAGTCCTAGTTTGTTCTTCTAGGGGTGTGGCCGAAAATGCATGATAAATGGTAGGGGGAAAATTGATTATCTAGTAATTTAATAACCCTTAAAAGCCTTACTAATCCTTTAATTAATTTAGTGAACTACCCCTTAATTTAATAACTTAAATGAGTTCATTTCTTAATCACCTCAAATAATTAAATTAAATCCTCAAACCTCCCTTTCTAACTTAAATGAACTTGGTTGCTAGCTAAATTAACTTCTGGAAATATTTCTCAAATCTTAAATTCTATCTCAAAACTCCAACTCCGGTCCGGCCTCACTGAAATAATTGAAATGCTAAAGATCAAACTACTGAACTGAAATAATAAAATAATTAACTTCAAACAAATGCATTTAAAATAATCATGCAATGAAGTCAATTAAATTTAAAAATCTAGAATTATGCATGGCTTATACGTCTACTGACTTACGGGTTCTACAATCCTTCCCCCCTTAAATAAATTTCGTCCTCGAAATTAGAACTCACCGAATAACTCAGGGTATCGACTTCTCATCTCCGGCTCAGACTCCCACGTAGCTTCCTCCTCTGAATGGTTGAGCCATTTGACTTTGACTCGCTTAACCAACTTGTTCCGAAGTTTCTTCTCCTGTCTGTCTAGGATCTGCACGGGTCTCTCCTCATAAGATAAGTTCGGAGTAAGCTGCAACGGCTCGAAATTCAGCACATGCGAAGGATTTGCCATATACTTCCTCAGCATGGAGACGTGAAAGACATTGTGTACTCCGGCCAGATTTGGCGGAAGAGCCACACGATACGCTAGCGTCCCAACTCTGTCGAGGATCTCAAACGGTCCAATGAATCTCGGACTGAGCTTCCCTTTCTTGCCAAATCTCATGACACCCTTCATAGGTGCCACTTTCACGAAGACATGATCGCCCACTGGAAACTCTAACTCTCTCCTCTGCTGATCGGCATAACTCTTCTGTCGGCTCTGAGCAGTCCTCATCCTATCACGGATCTTGACTACTACATCTGCTGCCTGCTGAACAATCTCTGGACCCAACACGTAACTTCAAAACATGCTGAAACATAACCAAACTTACATCCTTTGCTAGCCCTTGAAGAGAGGAACTCAAACCCGAAATCAGATTAAAGTTTGGATGTGTGAATCTTTCAAAATCACAAGCTCAATAGCACAAGAGAAATTGAAGCTTTCTCCCCTGAATCTCTCGGTTCTATCTGCTGAAGAAGGAAAGGAACAAGGACAACTCATTATATTGCATGGTTAAGGGCAAGTGTTATATTTTCCAAGTAACACGTATGACCGCGGGTGCGGTAGTTCATGAACCGCGGCTGCGCTCAAGCTTCGGCAATCCATTCATTTTCCAAAATCGACGACCGCGGGTGCGCTACATATAAGACCGCGGGTGCGGTGACATTACCGCGGGTGCGGTTACGTTTGCACCGCGGGTGCGGTGTCATTTCTGTAAATAATTTTCAACTCTCTGTCCATCAACCGCGGGTGCACTCGTTCTTGGACCGCGGGTGCGGTGACCCTATTGTAAAATGACCAATTTTCTGTCCATGCACCGCGGGTGCGGCATCAGAAGGGGCGCGGGTGCGGTCTCTTCCTTCAAGCAACACTTCATCTTTTTATTTTATCCACATACAATCTAGGGCATTACAGTTAGAGTCGAGTCGAGTCAAGATATGAATTGAATTGAGTTGGATGCTTATTTTATTTTGGTTTCAGAGATTATGGAACCCATTGTTTGATGCGAATCTTCGTACGAATGAAAAGCAAGCACGAATATAGAAATCGCACCATCAATTCAATAACAAACAAGGAACGATTATGTTGTCCAGATCTTTTGAAACAAGTAACGATTTTGTGATATTCACCTCTAAGCGATTATAACTTAGCAACAAATATCAACGATAAAACAATTGAATTTCAAACGAACCTTCAAAGAACTTGTTTTGACAATCCGTGCGAAGAACAATCGACAAACGCCACAAAGATGCAATCTTTGATAAGTTTGATTTTGATAAACACAAAGCACAAGCCTTGCAAATTGAGAGAAATCTCCAATAATTTGATATCAATCTTCAATTATTTCGTTCATCCCCCTTACAATACATTATATAAACAATAAAAATAAGAAAAGTTGTGTGAAAAGGCTTAAATAAGATAACTAGCAACTTTGACACGGAAGTGCGCCAAAAGACCGCGGGTGCGGTGCTTCTTTGACCGCGGGTGCGGTGCTTCTTTGACCGCGGGTGCGGTGTTGCTTCGGCAATAGACCGTGGGTGCGCTAATGATTTGACCGCGAGTGTGGTCCCTGCTTTAGCGTGGGTGCGCTGGACCTTCGGCAATTGCACTTGAATAACATTCCAAAGACTTCCATTGTTGTGTCCATGTTCCCCAAACTCCTTTAAATTAGACACCCCATTTGTAGAACTTTCTTTGTAGCTCATCATGAGTTCTTGAAGTGCTTCTTTAAACTTCTTGCTACATCTCCTCGTTATAGGTCCTTCGGTATATTCTTATTTGAATTCCACCACTTGCTTGAATATGCTTGATTCATCATCTTTTATCACAATCAAGCTTGAAAGTCCAAGGCAACAACGCATCTTAAATTTTCCCCCAAACATTTGCACACGGTGCCTAGCCAGATTCATATCATACTCCCCTTCTTCAAAAAGATTTGTCCTCAAATCTTGTCTACCTACGCAAAAACGAAGCAAGTTAGTAATAACAAAATTTATATGACCAACATGCTTACCTTCAGGTTCAAGTTTGTAGGTGCTATTGTTTGCTCGCTCATTTTGCACTGGAAATCCCAATATCCCCGTTGCCTTTCCTATAAACTCATCAACTTTACCACATACCAAATATTAAATGACACCAAATGATAAAATACCATTAAGTATCACAAAAATAAGGTTTCTCCCCTTCTTAGACCTAGTTAACACACAAATGAAATCCATACACGTGTACGACCATAGCTCACTAGGAATAAGATATAATTGATGCAACACATAAGAATCAAACTTAGATGCCCTTTCCCCATATCCAATGCACCCTTGACTACACCACTTAACATACCTCTTCATATGCAACCAACACATATAATCATGCATTATATCTATTGTTCTAGTTATTTCATAGCTACCAATCAAACAAATGTTATGTGCCTTATTATCAAGTAACAACTCATGCAATATGTTATTTATCAAACCACTACAATATGCTTCACCATCATATAATTCATTCAATGAATATAACATGAACATTTTATTCTCCTTATAAATACATTCATCATGAACATAGAAATTGTTACATTCATTCATACTCTTTTCCCTAATATCACCAAACAAATAATAATCATGCCAATAGAACATGCTAAATTTACTATCTATACAATCCTTTAACACAACACACGGATTTAAGTCTAATGCATACAATTCATTGCCATGACAAAAACACATCAAATTGAAGTTCTCTGAACACTCCAAATCAATAACATTCGAATTTAGTTCACACAATATATAGCCATTTTCAATTTTATGACACTTTGGCAAAATTATCAAACCACATTCATGCTTACTAAATGTAACACTTTCAACCTGTTCTACAAAATCTTGAAAACAATACAACACAAAATTAAAGTAAGGAAGCAAATCATACCTCCCAATTGTTGCGTTGGCAACTAACCTTACCTCATCTCGAATGATCCTGAATTCATATGGATCATCCCATGGTATTCTCACATTATCAACACTTGCTTTTCTCTTCATCATGTCATCACAATAATCCTGCAAAGAATAATTAACATCGCTCGGGATTGAACCGGCTATATCATCACAATGAGAATAAACCACTTTGTACAAAGGTACATGAAATGGTTTATGCAATAATAAATAACTCTCAACCTCACTCTTTTGACTCTTTTGGGCCTTCAAATTATATTTCTTTTTGTTTCTTTTCCTTTGGCCTCTTTTTCTCTCGTCTTTTCTTTAATATCATATTTTTCATCTTTTTTTCTTTTCATGGCCATCTCACCCTTTTGTTCTCTCTTTCTTTCGGCCATTTTAATTTTTTTTCACTCACTTCAAGAATAAATTTCAATTGATCCTCAAGAACACTTGGATTCAATTGAACCAATGAAACATTTGGTTCCTCAACAAATTTATGTACAATAACTTCTCCTTGCGTACTTTCCTCCTCCATAGTAGACAAATTAGGCATTTCTTCACCACTCAATGATTCAGCTTCCACTGTACACAATTTAACATCATTCGAATCATCAACTAGTGGAATACTATCATCAAAAGCTTTCTCAACCACAACTTCAAATTCAGGTTCTTCTACAACCTCAATTTCATGTTCAAATTCTCCAACAATCTCAACCTCCACTTGAGATTTAAGTTCAACCAACGACTCTACTACTGTCAGCTCCTTACGTTGACATTGGCTAGTATCATGCCCAAATTTTAAACACCAACAACATATAATATCAAAAGTACTAGAATTTGAGTTTTTACTTGTACCTTGATATTCATATTTGCTAGCTTCACATCTCGACTGCTCCATTGGACTAGCAATGATTTTCTCTCCCCGATTGCTACACCCACTACTCTCCTCACATCCCCTATCATCATCACGATGCAAATACAATGATCTATTCCCTCCAAATCTTCTACGTCGCCTATCCTCATCATATTGCCTATCATGTATTTCCTCTTCTTCACACCTCCTATATTTTTTTCGTAGAGGCTTAAACTCCTTCTCCCATATTCTATCCAACCCTCTCAACATTGTTTGAAATTGACATTCGTCAACCATTATACCTGCAAGAAAAGGTTAGTAAAATAATAAAGAATAAGTTTTCTCACCACAAATCCTCACTGGTCACTCCAATGAAAATTCACTCGACTCTTTTTTTTTTCTCACTACAAAATACTCACAGGTCACTCCAAAGAAATAACGCTCGCACTCAAGTGTTTTCACTCGAATTTGATAGTTCTTTCTAAGATGTGCTCAAGCTTTGTACTTGTATATCAAACCAATCAGACTCAACTCGTGGACACTCGCAACTGTCTCACTTAGACTGTGCAAAACCAAGAAATTTGATATTTTTTTATTGAACTCGAAAATATATGGTGCACTCGAAAATTCCAAGGAACAAACTCAAAATTTTCGAAAATTCACAGATCCACAAAAACTAAGAACGATAGGATAACACAGATCTGAAAACAGAAACGAAAGGATAACACAGTTTTGAAAACAGAACAAAGGATAACACGGATCTGAAAACAGAAACGAAAGAATAACACTGATCTGAAAACACAACGAAATTTTATAAAGATCTGAAAATAGAAACGAAAGGATAACACAGATCTGATAACAAAACGGATTTTTTTTATTATTTTTATTTTTTTAGACAGATCTGAAAATGAAGAACAAGATACTTACTTGAATTCAATGAGCCAAAGCTCTGATACCAAATGATGCGAATTCTCGTACGAATGAAAGGCAAGCACGAATATAGAAATCGCACCCCCAATTCAATAAAAAACAAGGAACGATTATGTTGTCTCGATCTTTTGAAACAAGTAACGATTTTGTGATATTCACCTCTAAGCGATTATAACTTAGCAACAAATATCAACGATAAAACAATTGAATTTAAAACGAACCTTCAAAGAACTTGTTTTGACAATTCGTGCGAAGAACAATCGACAAACGCCACAAAGATGCAATCTTTGATAAGTTTGATTTTGATAAACACAAAGCACAAGCCTTGCAAATTGACACGGAAGTGCGCCAAAAGACCGCGGGTGCGGTGCTTGTTTGACCGCGGGTACGGTGTTGCTTCGGCAATAGACCGCTGGTGCGCTAATGATTTGACCGCGGGTGCGGTCCCTGCTTTAACGCGGGTGCGCTGGACCTTCGGCAATTGCACTTGAATAACATTCCAAAGATTTCCATTGTTGTGTCCATGTTCCCCAAACTCCTTTAAATTAGACACCCCATTTGTAGAACTTTCTTTGTAGCTCATCATGAGTCCTTGAAGTGCTTCTTTAAACTTCTTGCTACATCTCCTCGTTATAGGTCCTTCGGTATATTCTTTGTTGAACTCCACCACTTGCTTGAATATGCTTGATTCATCATCTTTTACCACAATCAAGCTTGAAAGTCCAAGGCAACAACGCATCTTAAATCTTCCCCCAAACATTTGCACACGGTGCCTAGCCAGATTCATATCATTGTTACTACATGCTTATTTTGATTTGGTTTCATAGACTATGAAACCTATTGTTATTGATTTTATTCATGATAATATGCTTTATGATTTACATTGTGTATATGCATGTCTACCATGTTTTATACTGGGATTTATTCTCACCGGAGTATCCGGCTGTTGTCTTGTTTTGTATGTGTGCATGACAACAGGTGGGACAGGATCGGGGTCAAGAATATGATGAGAGAAGACGAGTTTAGAGTGGTGATTCCGGACTTATTGTAGACTGGGTTTAATACTTGAAATTTAGTAGTTGAACCTTAGACTAATTTGAATAATTGTTGTACATTATTGTACTTATATACTGAGATTTATATTAGTTACATTCCATTACGCTCTGCACTTGTGTTTTAAAATAAATATTTTTAGACCCTGTTTAGTTTTATTGATAATTAAATCCAAAAGATGATTAAGAAGAGGAGTAGCGTCCGGGTCCCCACAACAGGTGGTATCAGAGCGATAGATCCTTTAGACTGAGATAGAAGAGAATGAGCGGGGTAGATTGAGTTTTCTTTCCTTGCATGTTATTGCTAGCATGAGATTTATTTTAATGTTGATTTACATTATGTATGCTAGCATGATACTATGATTTACTGCTTTGAAATACATGTTTACCTGATTATCCGATTTGAGTTGGTATTATGTATTATTGAGTATGAATCAGATCTGATTCATGATCAGCAGTAAGATGATCCGAGAAAGAATGGAACAGGTTTGTAGTATTTGGGTTACAAATAGTTTTCGTAATCAGATATACCTCCTAGAAGAATTCCAGAACGGGGCAGTACTTCGGTTGAACAGATAGATATATCAGAAACTCCGATGGAAATACAGTTGAAGAAATTTCAGTCGTTTCAACCGCCGATTTTGAGAGGTACTGAGATGTCTGAAGAGTGTCAGAATTGGTTAGATGACATAGAACTGTTGTTTGATTTGCTTAAGTATTCAGATGAACAGAGAATTAAATTGGTGCCCAACCAGTTACGAGAGGCCGCCATGTAAGGCTTGAGATTATTAGTCTTCATTGATATGATACTCTGAAGATATGAGTATGCATGACATGCAATGGGAAGTATTAAGTGAGATGAAATGAGGAAATATTCAAAATAGGACAGAACAGATGGCGCACATGCGCGAAGAAATGCGCGCACATGCGCCACAATTCCAGAAGCCACGGCTCACATGCGCGAGATAAGGCGCGCGCATATGCGCGACACGTCCAGAGACATTGGCGCACATGCGCGAGATAAGGCGCGCATATGCGTGACACCTCCAGAAGCTTTGGAGATGAAGCGCGCATATGCGCGAGGTGTTAAGATTTGCATTGCCGAGACCAGTAGGTCTCGCGCATATGCGCGGGTGATGTCGCGCATGTGCGCGAGGTGTTAAGATTTGCATTGCCGAGACCAGTAGGTCTCGCGCATATGCGCGGGTGATGTCGCGCATATGCGCGAGACGTGTTGCTTGAAAATGATAACACTTGTCCTTGCCATGCAATATAAGGGATATGTGTCTTCTTTCCTTCCCATTTCAGCTGAGGAATACCGAGAAGCTCCAGAGATATTCCTCAAAGCTTCAACTCTTTTAGGACTTTGATTTTACAAGATTCAATTATCCAAACGTTAATCCGATTTTGGTTTTGAGCTCCTCTCTTCAAGGACTACAAGAGGATGTAAGTTTTATTCAATTCCTGCATGATTTGAGATATTGTGGTTGAGGAAATTGTGAATTACACTAGATTATGTGTTCTTGGGAAGTTGGTGATCGTATACTCGTAGTCGGATCGAATGAGATTCCATTTGAGTTTCCCAACAAAATCACATACTAGATTATGTTTACATTTTGAATGTTTATGCCTTGTTTATAGATTATATTCAAGCCTTGAGATAGGAGTCATTGACAGATTTGTCAAACTAGATGTTCGGTAGTATCGTCGCATTGGAGCAGTTCGACTCCATGCGTAGACACTTGATACAGACATGACCGAAATCTAGGAATGAGACGTACCGTTAGCCTGATTGGGAGGGTAGGTAACAGACAGCGACGTCTTATTCACACGGGGATCCCTAGAGTAGAGTCGAATTGAGTCAGGACATTATTTGATTGATATTGCATGCTTATATTGATTTGGTTTCATAGACTATGGAACCTATTCCTTTTGATATTATTCATGATAGTTTGTTTCATGATTTATATTTTTTTTATGCATGCATACCATGTTTTATACTGGGATTGGTTCTCACCGGAGTTTCCGGCTGTTATTATGTCTGTATGTGTGCATAACAACAGGTGAGGCAAGATCAGGGTCACGACCGAGATGAGATCGAGATATAGTGGTGGCTTCGGGCACAGAGGACTGCTAGTGGTTATTGTACTAGACTTGTACTACTTATGATTTGGAGATTGTATGGTATGGAACTTTAGCTTGGTATGGATGTATTAGGACAAACCATGTATTTACGTTTGTTGTAATTAAATAAAGAGAATTCTTATGCTTGGTTTATATACATTTTATTTAGAGTTAAAAGCAAAAATTTGACCCACGTTTTCTAACAACGATCCGATTAATCCCGTAAAGAACTGAGTTAGAGCCCGGGTCCCCACAACAGGTGGTATCAGAGCGATAGGTCCTTTAGACTGAGATAAGATAGGATGAGCGGGGTAGATCGAGTCTTTTTCCTTGCTTTTGATGTGCTAGCATGATTTAATGATTTCCCTATTATATTTTGTATTGTATCTGAGTTGGTTTACAGCACATAATTGTTGAGACTGAATCAGAACCGATTCCTGATCAATGGCATATGATCAGAGGAGGGCTGAGACAGCTTGTATAGATTGTGTACTAATCTTTTGATAATCAGATATGCCGCATAGAAAAATACCACAACCGGCTGCAGGTCAAGTGCCAGAACAGGGTAGTACGTCAGGTACTCAGATGGATGTTACTGCGACACCGATGGAGACTTTGTTGAAGAGGTTTCAATCATTCCATCCACCTACCTTGAAGGGCACGGAGAATGCAGTGGATTGTGAGAGCTGGCTAGACGATATAGAAATGTTGTTTGAATCTCTTGCTTATACCGACGAACGGAGAGTGAAGTTGATTGGGAATCAATTACAAGAAGTGGCAAAAAGTTGGTGGCTTACAACGAAACAAGCTCTGGAGCATAGAGGTATCGATATTATTTGGAAAGTATTTAAAGATGAGTTTTATCAACGTTTCTTTCCAGTGTCGTATCGAAAAGACAAGGGACCGAATTTGCCAACTTGAGACAGGGGCAGTGGAACATAGAAGAGTGTGTTGCCAAGTTTTCTTCCTTGCTTCGGTTTGCACCGCATGTGGCAGGAAATGACGAGGCCGTCGCGGATCAGTTCATCAATGGCTTAAATCCTGACATTTTCACCTTGGTGAACACGGGACGACCCAATACCTTTTCTGATGCACTGAACAGAGCAAAGGGAGCAGAGGCTGGCTTGATTAGGCAGCGAGGGGCTTCCTATAGTGCTCAGAGTCAGAGACTGCCACAGCCCGCCGCCCAGTTTCCACCACCTCCTCCTCGATTTGATAGTGGAAGCAGTAGTAGTGGCAAGAAGGATTTTCTGAAAGCAAAGGGCAGACAGTTTAAGAAATCAGGGAGCAGTTCGTCGAGCTCCAGTGGGTCAAGACACAGAGGTCCTGGCCAGAGTGCAGAGTATACTGGTGTTTATTGCAGTTCTTGTGGTGGTAGGCATGCCACTGAGCAGTGTCAGGTAGTGATGGGCAGATGTAACATATGCAGGCAGCAAGGACACTTTGCTAGAGTTTGTCCCCAGAGAGGTGCCCTGAGATTTCAGAGTGCAGGGTCATCTACATCAGTGACTCAGCCTGAGAGGCAAGCTTCGTCTGTCCATTCATTCCAGCCCACGCCTACACAATCCTAGCCTAGAGCCAGAGGTGGCCAGGCAGTGAGCCAACCTCCCAGACAACAGGCTCAGGTGTTTGCTTTGACGGAGGAACAAGCCCAAGATGCACCAGACGATGTGATTGCAGGTAACTGTTTTCTTTGCGGTTATCCTGCATTTATATTGATAGATACAGGTGCATCACATACATTCATATCAGAACGTTTTGCATTGACACATGCATTGCCTGTAGAGTCATTGTCGACTGTAGTATCTATTTCTTCCCCGTTGGGAAGTGGTCTTGTATCTGTGACTACAGTTAGAAATTGTATATTACAATTCGAGGGTCATGAGATTGACTTAGATTGCATTGTTCTTGGTTTGGCTGATTTTGATTGTATTGTTGGGATTGATATGCTAACCAAGTACAGAGCCACCGTAGACTATTTCCACAAGATCGTCAAATTCAGACCTGAAATGGCAGAGGAGTGGAAATTCTATGGGAAGGGTTCCAGATCTCGGATTCCCTTAGTATCTGCTTTGACTATGAGGAGATTGTTGCAACAAGGAGCATAAGGGTTCCTTATTTATTCAGTAGATTTACTGAGGCCGAGCTTGACGTTGGCAGATTTGCCAGTGGTTTGCGAATTTGCGGATGTATTCCCAGAGGAGATTCCAGGGTTACCTTCAGTACGAGAGGTTGATTTCCGTATAGATCTTATGCTTGGCATTGTTCCTATATCTCGAGCCCCGTATAGGATGGCGTCGATAGAGTTGAAAGAATTAAAAGCACAATTAGAAGATCTTCTAACCAAGGGATACATTAAACCGAGTGTGTCTCCTTGGGGCGCACCAGTGCTATTTGTACGGAAGAAAGACTGTTCTATGGGATTATGTATTGACTATTGGCAACTGAACAAGGCGACGGTAAAGAACAAGTACCCATTGCCTCGCATTGATGATTTATTTGATCAGTTGCAGGGATCCACTATTTATTCCAAGATCGATTTGAGATCTGGATATCACCAGCTGCGTGTACGAGATATTGATATACCAAAAACAGCATTTCGAACCAGGTATGGACATTACGAATTTATTGTCATGCCTTTTGGTTTAACGAATGCTCCAGCGGTGTTTATGGGACTGATGAACCGCGTCTTTCAGAGATATTTGGATGAGTTTGTGATTGTTTTTATTGATGACATTCTGGTGTATTCTAAGAGTATGACTGAGCATGCCGATCATTTGAGGATTGTACTGCAGACATTGAGAAAAGAGAGATTGTATGCCAAACTGTCCAAGTGTGAATTCTGGTTGAGACAGGTTGTCTTCTTGGGTCATATCATATCTGGAGATGGTATTTCTGTGGATCCGAGTAAAGTTGAAGCTGTGATCAGTTGGCCGAGACCGACTTCGGTGCCTGAGATACGCAGTTTCATGGGTCTAGCAGGGTACTATAGACGATTCATCAAAGATTTCTCCAGTATTGCGAAGCCGATTACCCAGTTGACACAGAATAATGCACCATTTGTGTGGTCTGATGATTGCGAGTCTAGCTTCCTAGAGTTGGAGAAGAAGCTGACCAGTGCACCTGTTTTGATGATTCCTTCAGGTACTAGCGATTTCGTTGTATATTGTGATGCATTTCACAGAGGGCTAGGATGTGGTCTTATGCAGCGGGGTCAAGTAATCGCATATGCCTCTAGACAGCTGAAGCCACATGAGACCCGATACCCAATTCATGATCTTGAATTGGCGGCTATCGTATTTGCATTGAAGATCTGGCGTCATTATCTCTATGGCGCGAGAAGTTTGAGATTTACTCTGACCATAAAAGCCTGAAGTATTTGTTTTCTCAGTCAGAATTGAACATGAGACAGCGCAGATGGCTCGATTTATTGAAGGACTTTGATTGCGAGATCAAATACTATCCAGGGAAGTCTAATGCCGCAGCAGATGCCTTGAGTCGAAAGGTTTGTTCTCTATCCTTGTCGACGATAGGTGTTACGAATATGATTGAAGACTGTTGTTTTTCTGGATTAGCATTTGATACAGGTAGTAGACCATCGCTACTTGCTTCGATTCAAGTTGAGCCAGATTTGATTATGAGAATCAAAGAAGCCCAAAGAACAGATCAGAATGTTCAGAAGTCAATTCAGATGGTCAGATCAGGACATCAGTCTGAATATCGGGTACATAATTGTGTTCTGTATGTGAATAACCGTCTTGCAGTGCCAGATGTTTCAGAATTGAAACAACAGATCTTGTCAGCAGCGCACTGTAGTCGGTTTAGCATTCATCCTGGAGGCCGAAAAATGTACAATGATCTCAAGACACAATTCTGGTGGAAACAGATGAAATTAGATATTGCCGAATTTGTGTCTAAGTGTTTAAATTGCCAGCAGGTGAAGGCCGAAAGAAAGAAGCCCGGAGGTTTACTTCAGAGTTTATCTATTCCCGAATGGAAATGGGATCATATTTCCATGGATTTCGTGACGAAGTTACCTCGATCATCCCGGGGCTGTGATGCGATTTGGGTCATTATTGACAGATTGACCAAATCTTCTTGTTTTATTCCATACAGAATGACATACCGACACGATCAGATGGCAGAGTTGTATGTCAGAGAAGTTGTCAGATTACATGGTGTGCCGAAGTCTATCGTATCAGATCGTGATCCACGATTCACTTCACACTTTTGGCACAGTTTGCAGCAGGCTCTAGGTACGACATTACACCTGAGTACTGCTTATCATCCCCAGACAGATGGACAGTCAGAGCGGACTATCCAGACTTTAGAGGACATGCTGAAAGCTATAGTGCTAGACTTCGGCACTAGTTGGCTAGATTCATTTCCGTTGTGTGAATTTTCGTACAACAACAGCTATCAAAAGAGCATCGAGATGGCACCGTTTGAAGCTTTATATGGCAAGAAGTGCAGATCTCCTCTATATTGGGATGATGTCTCTGAGGTACCAGAACTTGGACCTGATATGATTCGTGATATGACTGAGAAAGTGAAGATAATCCAGAAAAGAATGAAGACGGCACAGGATAGACAGGCCAAGTATGCCAATATCAGACGTAGACCGTTAGTATTTGAACAGGGAGACAAAGTATTCTTGAAGATTTCACCTTTCCGAGGCGTTGTCAGATTTGGCAAATGCGGGAAGTTGTCTCCTAGATACATCGGTCCATATGAGATTCTTGAAAAGATTGGCGATCGAGCATATCGATTGGCTCTTCCTCCTTCTCTATCCGGAATACATGACGTTTTTCATGTATTAATGTTGCGAAAATATATGCCTGATGATTCTCATGTCATTCGGCCTGACGAAGCTGAGCTGGATCAGACGTTGAGTTATGTTGAACAACCGATACAGATTCTTGATCGGAAAGAAAAACAGCTCAGAACGAAGACTATTCCGTCAGTGAAAGTCCAGTGGAGTCGTCATGGCATCGAAGAAGCGACTTGGGAGACAGAAGCAGATATGAGAAAGAAACATCCCGAGCTATTTACATGACGTAAGTAATTATTCAGTTTTGATTATATTATTTTTTATATATGATTTGATAGATTGCCTACAATTTCGAGGACGAACTCATTTCTTAGAGGGGGAGAAATGTAAGGCTTGAGATTATTAGTCTTCATTGATGTGATACTCGGAAGATATGAGTATGCATGACATGCAATGGGAAGTATTAAGTGAGATGAAATGAGGAAATATTAAAAATAGGACAGAACAGATGGCGCACATGCGCGAAGAAATGCGCGCACATGCGCGACAATTCCAGAAGCATCGGCGCACATGCGCGAGATAAGGCGCGCATATGCGCGACACGTCCAGAGACATTGGCGCACATGCGCGAGATAAGGCGCGCATATGCGTGACATGTGGGGACCCGGACGCTAATCATTTCCTTAATCATCTTTAGGATTTAATTATTAATTAAGATAAACAGGGTCTAAAAATTTTTTTTTTAAAATGTAAATGCGGAACGTAATGGAATTTAACTAGTATACATCTCAGTATAAAAGTACAATAATGTACAACAATTAGTCAAACTAGTCTAAGGTTCAACTACTAATTTTCGAGTATTAAACCAAATCTACAATAAGTCCGGAATCACCACTCTAAACTCGTCTTCTCTCATCATCTTCTTGACCCCGATCCTGTCGCACCTGTTGTCATGCACACATACAAAACAGGACAACAGCCGGATACTCAGGTGAGAATAAATCCCAGTATAAATAATGTATACATGCAGTTAACTGAATTAACATAAAAGCATGAATTATATCTTATCACATGTAGCATAATCAAAAAACATGTATCAATACCAGTCTGTAAATAAAACATGAATATTAATCTACGAAACATAAATCAATACGGATCTGTAAATCAAGTTCTAGTCTCGATATCTAAGACTCGACTCATCTCTCATTCTAATCTAGGGATCCTGATCTAATTTAGACTTTGGTATGCTGTATCGAATTTCTACAATAGACGTCTATCTACATCTAAGCTCATCGATACACCGTAAGTCTAGAGTCTACGCGGTTCTGACAAAGACTCGGCGGTTCTGCCCTAGCTAGGCTGATCTGCCCTAGACTCAAACTCTGGCTCTGCTATAATTCACTAGACTAAACATATCAATCTGATAATCTGCAAATATCAATGCAATAAAATAAAGTATGTGATTTTGAGAAACTCAAGTCAAACCTAACTCGAGTTGTGCAATCCCGAATCAACATTTATTTATACCTTTCTCTTCACGATCTGATGAAGACGAAGTCTTGTATGTCAATCTGTCCATACCCAGTCTGGCAATGACAATCGCCTAAATACAATATCAGTATACAATTCAATTCAATACATGTTCTGATCAATATTCAAATCGAAATATATATATTCTGATCCATAACTGAACAAGGTACAATCTAATTCATATCAACGATATCATGATACAATCGAAATCATTACTGAATCTGATCAATCTAAATCAACTGATGTTTCGACGACATAACGATATAGTCTCGATAACCCCGTCAATCTCAACATCACAGAGATACTACCAGAATTCATAATCAGTATCAATACAATTCCTAATCTCAATATCGGTACACTTAAATTCAGTAATAACTCAATTCTGATATCAAATCTCAATCAATTTAATTCTGAAACTCATAACAATTGTATAACCAGTCTATTCTTTAATCTGACTTCAATTATACAATGTCTACTGTAGCAGAAACATCATATCTGATTCGTATTCAATTCTGACAATATCATAATTTCAAATCATGTCTAAACGTAACAAAACTTACGTCCAGTTGTAGCCTGCGTCGATAGGAACACAGTACCGAAGTCGGATTCAAAATTAGACGGACGGATTTTGTGTAACACTCAAATTCTCACTCGAAAGAAACTTGAAGCATTCCTTAAAATTCTCTCCTCGGCTTCCTTCTTTCTTTTGTTTCAGAGAGGAGTATGTTTGTTCTCTATATATACATACATATACACGTTGCATTCCAAGACACCATGTGGCGATTTTTCATGATACATGCCGCGCGCATATGCGCGCACAAAGCCGCGCATATGCGCCGGTAGTTCTGCCTGGCATCTTCCGCATTTCTGCCTCTCGCCCATATGCGCCAATCATTCTGCCCAATCCGCGCATGTGCGCCATTTACGTCGCGCATATGCGCCGATTATATTCTTCACACCTAATGTGATTTCTTCTTTCGGCTCTCCCGATCTGATCTGTTCTGTCTATAATCATTTTTAAATAAATACATAAATCATTTCAGATTAATCTCAGATTACAGTAATAAAATCTCGGGCCTTACATTACACCTCCAGAAGCTTTGGCGCATATGCGCGAGATGAAGCGCGCATATGCGCGAGGTGTTAAGATTTGCATTGCCGAGACCAGTAGGTCTCGCGCATATGCGCGGGTGATGTCGCGCATATGCGCGAGACGTGTTGCTTGAAAACGATAACACTTGTCCTTGCCATGCAATATAAGGGATATGTGTCTTCTTTCTTTCCCATTTCAGCTGAGGAATACCGAGAAGCTCCAGAGATATTCCTCAAAGCTTCAACTCTTTTAGGACTTTGATTTTACAAGATTCAATCATCCAAACGTTAATCCGATTTCGGTTTTGAGCTCCTCTCTTCAAGGGCTACAAGAGGATGTAAGTTTCATTTAATTCCTGCATGATTTGAGATATTGTGGTTGAGGAAATTATGAATTACACTAGATTATGTGTTATTGGGAAGTTGGTGATCGTATACTCGTAGTCGGATCGAAGAAATATTATAGTATGCAATTATTATGATTTTCAGCATGTCTTGAATTGGAAATATGGAGGTTTCAGAATTGATATGAGTTTATGATGTATAGAGTATGAGGGATATGAGTTGATGATATTGATTCTTGTTGTGAGAGTTGATCGGTATCGAAATAATACGTCGTTATGCCGTCCAAAATGTACCGAGAATGAATATTGTTACGTACATGTATGGATTGAATAGAATGGTGATCTTGTATCTATTGAACATTACCATTTCAGATTCATTGTGCCTCACTTCGACTTCGAGACCTCGACATCGATAAAGGTTCAACAAGAAAGGTATAATTCATGTGACTTTGGGGAGACACAACTCAAATGAGATTCCATTTGAGTTTCCCAACAAAATCACATACTAGATTATATTTATATTTTGAATGTTTATGCCTTGTTTATAGATTATATTCAAGCCTTGAGATAGAAGTCATTGACAGATTTGTCAAACTAGATGTTCGGTAGTATCGTCGCATTGGAGCAGTTCGACTCCATGTGTAGACACTCGATACAGACATGACCGAAATCTAGGAATGAGACGTACCGTTACCCCGATTGGGAGGGTAGGTAACAGACAGCGACGTCTTATTCACACCGGGATCCCTAGAGTAGAGTCGAATTGAGTCAGGACATTATTTGATTGATATTGCATGCTTATATTGATTTGGTTTCATAGACTATGGAACCTATTGCTTTTGATATTATTCATGATAGTTTTTTTCATGATTTATATTTTGTTTATGCATGCATACCATGTTTTATACTGGGATTGGTTCTCACCTGAGTTTCCGGCTGTTGTTATGTCTGTATGTGTGCATAATAACAGGTGGGGCAGGATCAGGGTCACGACCGAGATGAGATCGAGATAGAGTGGTGGCTTCGGGCACAGAGGACTGCTAGTGGTTATTGTACTAGACTTGTACTACTTATGATTTGGAGATTGTATGGTATGGAACTTTAGCTTGGTATGGATGTATTAGGACAAACCATGTATTTACGTTTGTTGTAATTAAATAAAGAGAATTCTTATGCTTGGTTTATATACATTTGATTTAGAGTTAAAAGCAAAAATTTGACCCACGTTTTCTAACAACGATCCGATTAATCCTGTAAAGAACTTAGTTAGAGCCCGGGTCCCCACACGCCAGGAGTTGGTGGATTACAATCAAGGGAGTATTAGAACAACGTGGTACTGTGATCACGTGGGAAGTCTTTAAAGCCGAATTCTATCAAAGATTTTTCTCAGTTTCATATCGAGAAGACAAAAGAGCAGAGTTTGAGAAATTGAGACAAGGTGTAACGCCCCAGATTCGACGACTGTCTTCACTGTACCAAGACGAGTCTTTCCAGCGTGCTTATGTCCTCACTCACACGCACCCTGGGAAACTTCCCAGGAGGTCACCCATCCCAAAATTGCCCCCAAGTCAAGCACGCTAAACTTTGGAGTTCTTATGTGATGAGCTACCGAAAAGAAGATGCACCTTCGTGATATGAGTAGTACAAATCAAATCTTTTAACCCATCTTCAACTGTACAGTCCATTACATTGAACAGTCTCGGAATCCCTCTCATTCCCGTGTGGGTCGGTTCATTCATGTTCCCTCCACCTAGAAGCCTGCCAGGAGCCGCTCATTGTCCGTGCAACTGATGGCACCGGCGATCACCCCCCGCCCTCTTCGGCCCCGGGCCTCACATGCCCACCAGCTTCCGCTTGGTTCGTCCCCGAACCACACCGTACTAAGAGAGGTCGGCTCTGATACCAACTGTAACGCCCCAGATTCGACGACTGTCCTCACTGTACCAAGACGAGTCTTTCCACCGTGCTTATGTCCTCACTCACACGCACCCTGGGAAACTTCCCAGGAGGTCACCCATCCCAAAATTGCCCCCAAGTCAAGCACGCTTAACTTTGGAGTTCTTATGTGAGCTACCGAAAAGAAGACGCACCTTCGTGATATGAGTAGTACAAATCAAATCTTTTAAGCCATCTTCAACTGTACAGTCCTTTACATTGAACAGTCTCGGAATCCCTCTCATTCCCGTGTGGGTTGGTTCATTCATGTTTCCTCCACCTAGAAGCCTGCCAGGAGCCGCTCATTGTCCGTGCAACTGATGGCACCGGCGATCACCCCCCGCCCTCTTCGGCCCCGGGCCTCACATGCTGTAGAGGCCTAAAAATCCGTACTTGAAATGCGGAAAAATTAAAATTTTTCTTTTTAAAATAATTAAAATACCTCGTTCATAAAAATAAATTGATAAATAAAGTTTTATGTTCGAAATGGCAGCGGAAGTAAATGTTTGTTTGTAAAAATAATAATTTAAAATAATCCAGCAACTTGAAAAATGTTTGATCATAAAATAGTAAATGCTGAAAAAAATGAGGTCCTCGGGTCCCACTACTGCCGACTCGAGCTGGCTCACTGGTCCCCGCCCTCGATCCCGACATCAACAGTACCTACAACAATCAAGTCTAGTGAGCCTAAAGACTCAGCATGCATATATCGTAAATAACGAGTAAATAATATAGTAAAATTTGCATGGGATAAAAATATCATGTCATGAGGCATAATGTGAAAATAACTTGTCATGAGCAATTATAATACGTGAATAACTGAACTGAAAATCATAGTGAAAATGTTTGCTCCTTGGAGCCCTGTAATAAAATAGCATGTCATAAATTTTCTGTTGAGATTCTGGTCTACGCAAGTGGTCCCTGAACTGAACTGACCGGTAACTGGCGACCGGGCCTGTAACTGGCGACAGGACTTAGTAATGTACATCTGATCAGACCACTGCCACAGTACTGGGTGAAACGACTGAACTGACCGGTAACTGGCGACCGGGCCTGTAACTGGCGACAGGACTTAGTAATGCTCTCATAACCAGTAACTGACGACCGGACCGGTAACCGGATTTAATCATGATAGTAAAGTGACCACAAGAAATATCGCATAAATCTCAAAAATGAATATTTTGCACGTAATATAATTAAATAACTGAATTAAATATGAACAATTTCGATCTTCTTGCATTAAAATCATGTACTTGCGATATTTAAAAATACCTATATGGCTTGATTGAAGAGTGAAAGAAGATATAAACATGCCATGGTTTGTTTTGACAGAAAACAAACGAAACAACGACGCGGCGCGACGGAGATGGAGTGCTCTTCACTTTCTCACTTAATTCCTTTAAATTAAGCATGCACCATAATTATTATAATAGCGTAAAAATCGTAAACGTGATGCATGAACATTTAAAATATCATAATTTTGTGCTCAGGGTGCTGCCAGGACCAACATCTCAGCCCAGGTGCAAAATGACCATTTTGCACCTGAAACCCAAAAATTACCATTTTGACCATAGACGTAAAATTTCACGTTTTTGACATTTTCTTAATTTCATTGACTCTAACATGTCCCAAATAATTATTTAAGCCTACAAGAATTTTCTCATATTTTTATTTGACATAAATTGATGAATTTTATATTAATCTTTAACTATAACATATTACTGCGTTTTAAATCTCGAATTAAATCAAACCTTAGCATAAAATTCCCAAATTAAAATCTTAGACTTCTAATAAATATTTGAGCTTAGATATAATTTTTCATAATTTTATTAAGCTTAAATCTAGGCGTTTCAATTAATCTTTTAATTAACGTTTCGTGCGACGATTAAATCCCGGATAAATCCAAAACTCATTATTTTGATTCGAAGCTTACCAAACTACTAAAAATATCCCAAAACATATTTATAAGCATTATTAGACGTAAACTCGAGCTCATTTTACAACTTAACCGATTCGTTTTAAAACTTGGACCGGGGTCTCGATTTTAACCCGAATCGACTCGAAACTTAACCGAATTATTCCTAACTTTTTACCATGCTTTACAAACATCAAAAAGGTCCTAAAAACCTCAAAACCTGACCCTTTGTCACTCGCACAATAGACCAGCAAGCTGCTGAAATTTCCAGCACGTGCTAATCCGAAAACCCAAGCCACCAACTTTCCTTATTTCGACTCTCGCCTAAATCTGATGGGAACAGCTGCTACTCATCCTTCCCTAGACCACCCTAGGGCCCTTTGAACCCCAAGAACATAAGCTCACGGCCCCATGCAACTTACACAACAGAAACGAGCGCTAGGACCCTAAACCGCTACACCCGAGCTCCCATCTTCAAGCGTGCCATCTGCTAAGCCTGAGGTTCCAGCATGCTTCGAGCCCTTCCAAGACTTCTCTCAGACCTACCAGAGTCTGGTCTAAGACTCAGCTCGGTCCCTGCGTGGCTAGCTAATCCTTGTACTCAACTTATCCCGAAACCGAGTCAAAACTTGACACCCCTCTCGATCTACACCAAGCTTCAACCCAACGCCGACTCCAGCCCTATTTCCCTCGAACATGACATGTCTCAGCCCCCTTAACAAACGCAGCCAACAGCCCCTTGCACAACCACTTGAAGAAACATGATTAAAGAATAAAAAGGATGAATGTTTTTTATAAGCAAAACCAAACCCATTTCCATGTAACAAGCTGGATCGAGAATTCCACCAAAAAATAAACACACATCAACAAATATACAGCGTAAATGATGCAGAAACGAAAGTACTTAGCGTGATTGATGATGTAAAAACGCGGAAAAAAAGAAGAGACGAGCGCCGAAAATTGATTCTTGAAGAAGATGCTATGGCCGATAATTCCTTGAGGTGACTGTTGAGAGAAATTAAGGGGAAGATGGTATTCGAATGGGGTGTCGGTTGTTGGGTGAGTAAATAAGTGTAGGGTAGGTTTAGGTTTAGTTTAAGTGTAGTTTAAGTGTAGTGAAAATATGCACTAATGGTCTTAATTAAAATAAAAAGGATTTTAAGCCCAAAAAGCTTAAAAGTAGGCCCATTAAATTCAAGCACACTCCCGAAAAATATTTCGTGTTGGAAAGTTTGTGAAAATATTAGCTGAACCTCAAAAATTCCCCCGATTCGATAAAATTTATGCACCGTTAAAAATTAAAATCTTGCGAATGAACCTTTAAAATTCATGAATTAAATTCTACCATGCATGAATTATGCATAAAATGCATAAAAATATTTAAACACAAATTAATGAAATAAAATTGCATTTAAAACTTTAAACAATTTAATAAATACCAAATAAATTTAATAACTTGCATGCATGTGGTTTACGTGACCTTTCAAATTTTCGGGACGTTACAATCTCCCCCCCTTAAATTGAATTTCGTCCCCGAAATTCGCTTATCCTTGATAATCAAAAAGTTTAGACTTAGTTCTAGTATCCCAATAGTCCATGCTTCCGCGGCGCTACTCTTATAAAATAATAAATCTTAGGATGTCTTTATGTCTCCTCAATCCTAATAAACTCTACCTTCTAAATCCTCATTTGTGAATCGCAACTCAAAACAACTTATGGTGACTTAGTTCTATTCAACTATAGCACCGAATTTTGACTTATCCCGCAGTTTCTCATACTAGAGATGGATGTCCAAACTTATCGCACCTTACTTTTCTTATATTATACTCGTAATATTCATCGACTTATTATATTAGCATTTATGCAGTTCAACTTAACAGACCTTTGTACCAAAATTTACTGATCGACTACTATTCTCAGTAGAACGCTTAAAGGTTACACTTTATTTCAACCTCATAGTAGTATTAGCCTAAAATCCTTGAATCGAATCTTTATCTACGGCACTAAACTTACGTAACTTATTATTTACAAGTGCATCTCGGATGTGAAATCGTTGTAAATCTTAAACCTCGAATAACGTTAATCCATAAAACTCAATTATACAACATCGACCTTCTATCTTAATAATAACACTTCTAGCATCAATTACCTGCTCAAACTATCCTCTTCCCAATTACAATCTAGTTGAGGATTAGGACTTTGAACTTCCTAATTGGAACAAGTGTCGCATTCTTATGTATC
The DNA here is from genome assembly GCF_025594145.1 of Primulina tabacum. Classification (NCBI taxonomy): domain Eukaryota; kingdom Viridiplantae; phylum Streptophyta; class Magnoliopsida; order Lamiales; family Gesneriaceae; genus Primulina; species Primulina tabacum. Next base: position 18,189,997 of record NC_134556.1, read on the forward strand.
CTTAATGCTTACTTAATTCTAGCATATAAACTTAATAAGTTAGCCCAGGGTAACATTAGACTAACTTTAATAAATCAATTTCACTTATAAACCATAGAACTCTAGAATCCCCATATCAAGCTTTTATATTCCTTACTTGATAAAAAAATCTTAATATTCATCAATTGATAACTTATATTGAACACAACTAATTCCCTTTTGTTTTTATTTCACTCAAAATTTCCGTATGAAAAAATATCCCATAAATTTGAAATTCAAACTTACCTAATCCAAATATCTTTGAATAAAATAATTCCAATACGCATATCCGTTTAGTCCCAAGTTTGTTAATGATTTCGAAAATTTCTCAAGACAAGGTGTCCACCTCACCTCTTACGTGCGTCTACCAATTAAACTAAACATCATCATACCCAACTTTCCTAAAAATTTTAAATTCTCACAAGGTATAATCTTAACTGTTAAGATCATGACTAAAACTTGTGACACATCAAACTTATGTTCCCAAAAATTTACTAACTCCATGTTTATCCTTATAACTTAACTAGCCGATCAAATTTACCTCAAATCGTCATCACTTTAAATCCTTAATTTGCCACAACATGATTTCACTAACGCTTAAATTTTCACGCCTAAGATTGATTCATCCTACACAATGTCCTTGGTTACCATTCATTGTAACATTATAATCCAAATATCTAAATATTATATATTTCCTTCGAGCCTAAATAACCGAAAATTCCTATCATTTAAACCGTTCAATTCTCACTTACTACTAAATAAGTTCTCAAATTTCTTAAAATTGGAAAATTAATTCTTACTTTCCTCGAATATCATCCAATTTTTCCCTAGATCTCGAAATTGCACAATTACCCATTAATCCTCAGTATTCCCAATTTCATTTTATAGATTTCCCGCATCATAAGGTTCAATAGCCTTAAGTTTATTAGACCTAAAATTAATTCCCATAACACGTCTTACATTCTTATAAATACTTAAAATTCCAATTGCTCAAAAGTTCGCATTTAATCCTTAAAATTTTGAAAATTGCAATCTGATCCTTACAATTCTCCAAATTTACATTTTGGCCATACAACTCTTCGAAATTTGCATCATTGTCCTTATAAAATTTTCCATCTTTACCTCATTAAACTTTTAGATTCTCGAACTCGAAATTTAATCCCAAAATTTGGTAAATTCGAAAATAGTCCCTTAGAATTTTATTTTTGAACTTAGGTCCTCAAATCATTGTTTATTACAATTAAGTCCTTAAAATTTTCAAATCCTGCAATTCAATCCTTAAATCCAACTATGTAGAGAATGCATCCTAAATAAATTCTCATAATTAATCTTACATTTCCATAGATACTTAAAATCCTCAAATTGTACATTTATAATCCTAAAGATTGTCGTAGTCTTCGAATCGCTATTGCTTATATGAAATCCTCAAAAATTTACTCGACTAACAACCAAGAACCATTAATAATTTCTTAGAAATTCTACAAGTCTCAAAAGCATTCATAATTTTCAAGATTAACTTATAACCCATAAGGAGGACATCAACACTACTGACCTAAAAATTAATATAGTCAAATCATTTTCAACCTCTCCTAAAGCCCAATGTTCGAATTCTTAGACATGTCCAATTCCAAACGTACCCAACATGCATAATTCCATAATTTATTTTTAAATTTAAATAAACAATGAACAATTAAAATCTGAACGTAAAATATTTCATGGAAACATGCTGTTTAAAATAATTCATGCTTTAAATAAAATGCGTAAATGTAAAACTTACAGACCGAAGGCGTGACATCATGAGCTTCTCGAGGTCAGCAGTAGTGCAACCCTTTACAGAATCATTGCTCTGATACCAGCTGTAGAGGCCTAAAAATCCGTACTTGAAAATTTGCGGAAAAATTAAAATCTTGCGAATGAACCTTTAAAATTTCATGAATTAAATTCTACCATGCATGAATTATGCATAAAAATATTTAAACACAAATTAATGAAATAAAATTGCATTTAAAACTTTAAACAATTTAATAAATACCAAATAAATTTAATAACTTGCATGCATGTGGTTTACGTGATTAAAATCTTAGACTTCTAATAATTATTTGAGCTTAGATATAATTTTCCATAATTTTATTAAGCTTAAATCTAGGCGTTTCAATTAATCTTTTAATTAACGTTTCGTGCGACGATTAAATCCCGCATAAATCCAAAACTCATTATTTTGATTCGAAGCTTACCAAACTACTAAAAATATCCCAAAACATATTTATAAGCATTATTAGACGTAAACTCGAGCTCATTTTACAACTTAACCGATTCGTTTTAAAACTTGGACCGGGGTCTCGATTTTAACCCGAATCGACTCGAAACTTAACCGAATTATTCCAACGTTTTACCATGCTTTACCAACATCAAAAAGGTCCTAAAAACCTCAAAACCCGACCCTTTGTCACTCGCGCAATAGACCAGCAAGCTGCTGAAATTTCCAGCACGTGCTAATCCGAAAACCCAAGCCACCAACTTTCCTTATTTCGACTCTCGCCTAAATCTGATGGGAACAGCTGCTACTCATCCTTCCCTAGACCATCCTAGGGCCCTCTGAACCCCAAGAACATAAGCTCACGGCTCCATGCAACTTACACAACAGAAACGAGCGCTAGGACCCTAAACCGCTACACCCGAGCTCCCATCTTCAAGCGTGCCGTCTGCTAAGCCTGAGGTTCCAGTACGCTTCGAGCCCTTCCAAGACTTCTCTCAGACCTACCAGAGTCTGGTCTAAGACTCAGATCGGTCCCTGCGTGGCTAGCTAGTCCTTGTACTCAACTTATCCCAAAACCGAGTCAAAACTTGACACCCCTCTCGATCTACACCAAGCTTCAACCCAACGCCGACTCCAGCCCTATTTCCCTCGAACATGACATGTCTCAGCCCCCTTAACAAATGCAGCCAACAGCCCCTTGCACAACCACTTGAAGAAACATGATTAGAGAATAAAAAGGATGCAAGTTTTTTTTAAGCAAAACCAAACCCATTTCCATGTAACAAGCTGGATCGAGAATTCCACCCAAAAATAAACACACATAACCAAATATACAACGTAAATGATGCAGAAACGAAAGTACTTAGCGTGCCTGATGATGTAAAAACGCTAAAAAAAGGAAGAGACGAGCGCCGAAAATTGATTCTTGAAGAAGATGCTATGGCCGATAATTCCTTGAGGTGGCTGTTGAGAGAAATTAAGGGGAAGATGGTATTCTGAATGGGGTGTCGGTTGTTGGGTGAGTAAATAAGTGTAGGGTAGGTTTAGGTTTAGTTTAAGTGTAGTTTAAGTGTAGTGAAAATATGCACTAATGGTCTTAATTAAAATAAAAAGGGTTTTAAGCCCAACAAGCTTAAAAGTAGGCCCATTAAATTCAAGCACACTCCCGAAAAATATTTCGTGTTGGAAAGTTTGTGAAAATATTAGCCGAACCCTCAAAAATTCCCCCGATTCGATAAAATTTATGCACCGTTAAAAATTAAAATCTTGCGAATGAACCTTTAAAATTTCATGAATTAAATTATACCATGCATGAATTATGCATAAAATGCATAAAAATATTTAAACACAAATTAATGAAATAAAATTGCATTTAAAACTTTAAACAATTTAATAAATACCAAATAAATTTAATAACTTGCATGCATGTGGTTTACGTGACCTTTCAAATTTTCGGGACGTTACACAAGGCCAACTGAATATTGAAGAATATGTTGCTAAATTCTCTACTCTACTACGTTTTGCTCCTCAGATAGCTGGGAATGATAAAGATGTAGCCAATCAATTCATCAAAGGATTGAATTCGGAGATAATTGCATTGATAAATATGCAGCGACCTTACCATTTTGCTGATACTTTGAGTAGGGCAAAAAGAGCTGAGGTGAGTCTGATTCGACAACGAGAAAGGTTAGATGTGATTCAACTCCCGACACAGCAACTCCCTCTTAGATTTGATAAAGGCAGTACGAGTGGAAAGCAAGATTTGCTGAAAGCTCGAAAGAAACAGTTTAAGAAGTTAGGGAGCGGAATGAGTGGTTCGTCTAGCTCCAGTGGTTCCAGCCCGAGTTATACTGGAGTATATTGCAGGACTTGCGGAGGGAGACTTCCCATAGAGCAATGCCAGGGAGTGGCTGGTAGTTGCCATATTTGTAGACAGCCGGGACACCTTGCTAGGGTTTGTCCTCAGAGAAGTTCCCGAAGATTTTAGGGAGCAGAAGACCTGATATGAATCTAGCCAGCCACTATGCGTACCAAGAACCAATCCCGAGAGAACGATTGAAGATGTTGAATTTTGCCCTTCATTCAACAAATGAAAGCTTGGAAATAAGGCTCGAGGGGTTCGGGTTGCATCACCATCAAATAGAGGAGCTTGGGGAACATGGACACCATAATGGAAGTATTTGGAATGTTAATCAAGTGCTAAATGATCATGAGGACAGCAGCACGTGCGCACCCGCGCCAGAAGCAGCGCAGCAGCGCGCATGAAGAAACACGAGGCGCGCCACCGCGCCACAAGTGGCGCAGCCGCGCGCACCGCGCGTGATTCAGCGCTACCGCGCGCACGGGCAGAACAAGGCGCGCCCCCGCGCGTGTTTCGGCGCTACTGCGCGCAACAGGCTGGAACGTGCATAACATGGCGCGCCACAGCGCGAGTTCACGCGCCACCGCGCGCAATGCCGTGTCAACTTTGCTAGCCAACCTTAGTTTACTACTTTTACACGATTTATGTTGTTTTTCTTGCCTTGTTTTGTCTATTTAATGCTTGTAAGGACTATGAACGAAAATAATAATTCAGATTGATAAAAATATTTTGAGGAGTTTCTCTCCATTTTCAAAGCTTTTAGCTTTGTTCTTCACAAGAAGAAAACCAAATCAAACTTATCAAAGATTTTCATCTTTGTGGCGTTTGTCGATTGTTTTTCGCTCGGATTGTCAAAACAAGATCTTTGAAGGTTCGTTTGAAATTCAATTGTTTTATCGTTGATATTTGTTGCTAAGTTTTAATAACTTAGAGGTGAATATCACAAACCGTTACTTGTTTCAAAAGATCGGGACAACAAATCGATCCTTGTTTGTTATTGAGTCGAGGGTGCGATTTCGATAATCGTGTTTGCTTCTCATTCGTACGAGGTTTCGCATCAAGACCGAGGAACAGACACAGGACACACCTGATGATATAGTGGCAGATACTGCTCTTTTATGATTATATTGCATAGGTATTGATATATACTAATGCATTCCCTACGATGATCTTTGACTGAGTTGAATTGAGATATGATGTATCTGTTGAGTCTGTTTGTACTGTAGTATTGATTCCCTTACTTTTTGGGAAAGAAAGATTGATATCAGAGATTTCTGTGAAATATTGTATAATACAGTAAGATGAGAATGAGGTCGAGTTAGATTATGATATACTTGTGTTTCTGATTTGACCGCATTATTGATATTAATATGCGGAACAAGTACAGAACTATTGTAGATTCCTTCCAGAAAAATATAAGATTCAGACCAGATAGGGCTGATGAGTAGAAATTCCACGGTAAGGATTCTAGATCTAGAATTCCTTTGATATCTGTATTGTTTATGACTCGATTGATACAGAAAGGAGCAGATGGTATCCTTATATATTCAGTAGACATGCTGAAATCGAGCCTAGTATTGGCAGATTTGCCAAGTGATGTACGAGTTGGTTGACGTCTTCCTAGATAAGATTTTGGATTTGCTTTATATCAGGAAGATAGATTTCAGAATTGAATTGATACCAGGTACTGTTTGTGTTTTAGAATTCAGTACAGAATGATATTGAATGTACAGAATGTCACTGCATGAAGTGAAAGAATTGAAATATCGGTAGAAGAATACTGACCAAGAGTTACATCTGATTTAGTGCTTCTCTTGGAAATATTCAATTCTGTCTATAGATTGATAAATCCTGTGTTCAGAGGTATTCTAATGATTTATGATTGAATACTCTGAGAATTGTGATTATTGTATACAGAAATTATTCAGATAAGAATCTTGCTTGAAACAGATTGTAGTCAGAATAAGCGATATCTGAAGTTAATATACCGATTGATTTTGACACAGTTGAGATTGTGATCAGTGACTGAGAACGATACCGATATCAGAAAGATCAGAAATTTCAGAAATGTCAGAAATTTATTTTTTGGTCTGAGTTGGCAGATTATCTTATACGATTGTTGCTTTGTATCTGCTTGAGTATTGTTATTGTTCTAAAACAATATTTGAGACAGCTTATATTGTTTGAGGGCATATTATATTTGCAGATGATATATAGCAGTTGATCAGAACGACATGAAGACGTGATTGATTAGTCAGAATTGACAATATTGCCAGAAATTGCCGTTTTATGAGTTTACTGAACTCACTAGATCAGTATAGATTAGTGATATTGTGAATCTGATTTGATAGTATTGTTATTCTGAGTCAGTGTTTGATGCAGATTATTCAAATCGAATCAGAGCTGAATTCAAGAATTTCGGCAGTTCAGAGATTTAACCAGAATGTTCAGAATTTAATTTCGATAATCAGAGCAGAGCATAGATCAGAGTGACAGATATGTGATTTTTACTGTATGAAAATGATTATCGTATGATGTCAAATGTGTCAGATTTGCACGACAGAATTTGATATCGATAGTCAGAACCGAATACCAGGTAGGTATTTTTTTAATTTATATTATTAACTGATTTGTTTGTACCAAATAGTTCGAATCTGAAATGACAGATAGTGTCAGAAACACACAATAGTGGATTCAGTTTTCATTTTGGTAACTGAGAATGGATAATATTCGGACAGACAGTTTTGATATAGATAGATTAAATCAGTTATGATAGAAATTGTACTAAAATGTTGGCAGAAATTGTACTGAAATGTTTGAATTGTCAATAAATGAAGACAGAAAGATAGAAATCAGAAGATTTATTACAGAATTTGTATAATTCTGACTAAACATGGGGAGTATATTTCGATGAATTTCGTAATGAGACCACTGCAATACTTTCCAGATTGTGATATGATATGATTGTGATTGACAGATTGTTCAATCTATATCTAGTAGTTGTACAAGATGACGTACACACATGACCAGATGACAAAGATCGATGTCAAAAAAATAGTCAGATTGACCAGAATGTTGAAATAGATTATATCAGATTGTGAATTTTGATTGAGTTTGTAATTGTGGCAGAACATACCATGAACTCATTCATATATTATCCACTGACTGATAGATAGCTAGAGCGTACTATCCAGATATTAAAAGATATTTATGGAGTTGCAGTGCTGGATGTTAGCACTAGTTGACATGACATATTGTCACCATATGAATTATTGTATAATGATAGCTATCGAACGAGTATTGAGATAGCTACAGATGAGACATTGTACAGTGAGTACTGTGGATTTCCTCTGAATGGGAATGATATTACGGTGATATCTGAGATTGAATTTGATAAAATCAAAAATCTGATAAAGAAAATGAAGCTGATTCAGAAAAGAATGAAAACCAGCTTCGAATGAACAGACTAAATATGCCAAAGTCGGACGATGACTGTTGGTATTTGAAGCCGAAGATTGAGTAAATCCTTGACTGGGATAAACAGATTTGATAACAGCTGATGTTGTTGACTCGTTATGAGTTGTTGATTGGTATATACAGATGTTGTATAGCCAATATTGCGAGATTGATTCTGTCAGAATTATTTTGAGGGTATTATGATATTATACTTCTTGAATTCTTATTCCAGTTTGGAATAAGAGAGAAACGAAGATTATTCTGTTGTTGAAAACACAGTAAGATTGTCAAAATATCAAAGAAACTATTTGAGAGATAGAATCTAATATAAGATTGAGATTTCAGAATGGATTCATTGAGATGAGTTTCTGATTTAAACTATGTATACATTTTTCTGATATCTCTGAATTGATTACTTGCAAGTTCGAGGACGAACTCAGATCTAAGAGGGGGAGAAATGTAAGGCCCGAGATTTTATTACTGTAATCTGAGATTAATCTGAAATGATTTATTTATTAATTGAGATGATTATAAACGGAACTGATCAGACCGGGAGAGCCGAAAGAAGATTTGACATGAGGTGCAAGGAAGAGTCCCCGCGCACATGCCCGACATGTATGGGTGCACATGCGCGAGGAAGACAGAACCATGCGCGCAGCGGAACGTCTAGAATCTTGGGCGCATATGCGCGGAAGAGTGACGCGCATATGCGCGAGAGAACTGCCGAGACACGCGCCAAGGAATTGTGTCTCGCGCATATGCGCCGATGGTGGTCGCGCATATGCGCGAGACGTGCTGCACAAATGAGTGTGCCACGTTTTCTTATCTTGCATATAATATATATATACGTATACAACCGATTCCTTCTTCAGAATTAAGGTAAAGAATCGAGAAAAAGACTCTGAGGTCGGATTTCGATATGGGATTGAAGAGTTTGGAGATCCGCCCGTCCGATTTTAAATTCGACTTCAGTACTGTGTTCCTATCAACGCAAGCTACAACTGGACGTAAGTTTTGTTACGTTTAGACATGATTTGAAATTATGATATTGTCAGAATTGAATATGAATCAGATATAGTGTTTCTGCTACAGTAGACATTGTATAATTGAAGTCAGATTAAAGAATAGACTGTTTATACAATTGTTATGATTTTCGAAAGATATTGATTGGGATTTGATATCAGAGTTGTGTTGTTATTGATCTGAAGTGTACAGATATTGAGATAATGAATTGTACTGATACTGATTATGAATTCTGATATTATAACTGTGATGTTGAGATTGACGGGGATATCGAAACTGTAGAACCCGTAAATCAGTAGACGTATAAGCCATGCATAATTCTAGATTTTTAAATTTAATTGACTTCATTGCATGATTATTTTAAATGCATTTGTTTGAAGTTAATTATTTATTATTTCAGTTCAGCAGTTTGATTTTTAGCATTTCAGTTATTTCAGTGAGGCCGGACTGGAGTTGGAGTTTTGAGATAGAATTTAAGATTTGAGAAATATTTCCCGAAGTTAATTTAGCTAGCAAGTAAGTTCATTTAAGTTAAAAAGAAGTTTAAGGAATTATTTAAGTTAGTTGAGGATTTTAATTTAATTATTTGAGGTGATTAAGAAATGAACTCATTTAAGTTATTAAATTAATGGGTTAGCTCACTAAATTAATTAAAGGATTAGTAAGGCTTTCAAGGATTATTAGTTGACTAGATAACAATATTTCCCCTTCATTTTATTGCAATTTTCGGCCCCCATAGTTGCTAGACAATTTAATTGCCAACTCATCAACCTTTTGACCATTTCTTTGCATGTAAGTTGTAGGATAATTCTAGGATTTTTGGGAGCACAATTTAATTAATTAATGGACATATCCTAGACTAGAAAATAAGCAAAATTTCGGCCACCACCTCCTAGAAGCATCCACCAACTCATTTGATATCAATTCAAAATTCAAATTCAAAAGGGGAGTGGACTTGGTCTTGATATGATCCTATTTTTGTGCACCCTTCTCCTCACCTTCATAACCACTCAATCCCTCTCCCTCTCCACCGAAATACCTCACCATTCAGATCCATTTTCAGTGTAGAAAAATCGTGAGTCTTAGCTAGAGGGAAGGCAAGAAAAATCGAGAACTAGAAAGAGCAAGAGAAGCGCTCCACCTCCTCCGTGCCGCGTCGTCGTTGTTTCGTTCGTTTTCTTTCAAAACGAAACCAGGCATGTCTAGATTTCTTTCAAACCTCAATCAAGTCATATTATCATTTATTTTTCAGTACATGATCATGTTTTAGCAAGCAAAAACCGAGATACATGTCAAAATATTTTGGAACACACATGCAGAATTTCGGCCCTTCCCTTGACAAGCTTCACGTTTTTCTGAGTTTTGATGGTTTCAGGTATTGGATCGACTCCAGGCTCCCAAGGCGGCTTGTATACATGTAGTAGGATGCATTAGGACCATGTTGGTCCATTCAAACCAGCCCCATGCTTGCTGGAAATTCAGAATGACAGCAAGTTCCCCATAAGTGCAGAAATGTGATTCGAAATTTCAGTTTTGTGTCAAGGGTTGTGGATCTGATCTTGGCTGCCCCAAGGGCCTTTAGCCATGGTTGGATCACTTCCCTAGCATGTCTAAGACGTGACTAAGTCGCCCTTTTGGTGGCTTGGTCCATGGCTCATCGGTTTTTAAATAATCAACAAGAACAGCCCCTTTCCCCATTCGGCCCTTCCATTTTTCAGCATATGGTTCGTTTCTTTTGTGGCTTGGTGTGGATCTTGGTTGGCCTATGGCCCTTAGCCACGGTTCATATCATGCTCCTAGATGTCTAGATCGTGCCATGGTCAATCAAATGGCCACTGGAACGACGCAAGACATCGATCATAGCATAAACACTACACACGCATGCACGTTGCTCTCGGTTGGACCCTTCGGTTAAGATTTGGTGTGATGCGGATTGTGGCTGGCCTAGGGCCCTTAGCCATGGTTCAAATCATTCCTTGGGATGTTGGTAAGAGTCTCTGGTCGGTGGTTCACGCCCCAATGGCCGGTAGCCTCGAAAACGACACAAGGAAAAACAAGTGCGCAGCTGCTGTATTTTTGACAGCAAGTATGCTGCTGTTCAGAAGCGTCGTTTGAGTTCTTGGTTGGCTTTTAGCCCATGGCCTTGGACTGGACAGTGCCTCATTGAGTTGGGAAGGTCATGTTTTTGACCGTTCGTCATTTGGATCATTTTTGAGGTCGTACGAGAATTTACGGTGCAATGTGCCAAATTGACTCTCGAAAGAGCGTTTCGTGTTTTGGCCTCCATTTCACCTAGATTTCGACCCTATCATTTTAGGAGCATTATTTTATGATTTTTCAGCGTATTTTAATCATGACTATACGTCGGTTCAGTGTCGGTTCAGGTTGGCTCGGAGTCATGATTAAATGCGAAGTCATTAGGCGTCATAGTCGCATCTTTTGAACGTAAATTGCATAGTTGGTCATGTTTAAGCATTTGCATATTTTTCATGGCACAGTTAGGTTGCAGCGAGCCTGGGAACGATCCAATTCAATCCAGTTGGTAAAATTACGGGACATTTTCATTACGCCAGTTAATTATTTTACGTGCATTAAACAGAAAATGATTATTTTTGAGATTTATGCGATATGGCTTGTGGTTCATTCACTATGTGGGAGTGTTATTTTATACGGTCGCCAGTGACCGATCAGTTCAGTATGGTACCACCCGGTCGCCAGTGACCGGCCAGCTCAGATCAGTTTCAGCCTCCCCGGTAGCCAGTTACCGATCAGTTCAGCTTAGTGCAGTGGCCACAGGCGTAAAACATAATCTCAACAGAAAATTTTACCAGATATTTCAATACAGGCTCCAAGGAGCAAATATTTTTACAGTGATTTCCAGTTCAGTTATGCACGTATTATAATTGCTCAGTACAGATTATTTTCAGTATGCCTCAGGACAGGATATGTTAACTCATGCATATTTTAAATTCAGATTTTTACTCGTTACCTGCGATTTATGCATGCTGAGTCTTTAGGCTCACTAGACTTGATTGTTGTAGGTACTGATGAGGCCAGGGCCGAGGGCGGGGACCAGTGAGCCAGCTTGGGTCGGCAGTAGTGGCACCCGAGGACCTCAGAGCAGCAGTTGTTATTTTCTTCGCAAACAATTTTTATCAGTTGTTGGATATTTTTAAATCGTTGTTATTGGCAAAACTTTGATTTTCTTCCGCTGCAATATTTTGAAATATTGAACTTGATTCACCAGTGATTTTATGAATGAGGCCATTTAAGTTCTTTTAAAAAAAAAAAAATTTTTAATTTTCCGCAAATTTTCAAGCAAGTAGTTCGAGGGCCTTCTCAGTTGGTATCAGAGCCGACCTCTCTTAGTACGGTGTGGTTCGGGGACGAACCAAGCGGAAGCTGGTGGGCATGTGAGGCCCGGGGCCGAAGAGGGCGGGGGGTGATCGCCGGTGCCATCAGTAGTTGCACGGACAATGAGCGGCTCCTGGCAGGCTTCTAGGTGAAGGGAACATGAATGAACCGAACCCACACGGGAATGAGAGGGATTCCGAGACTGTTCAATGTAATGGACTGTACAGTTGAAGAGGGCTTAAAAGATTTGATTTGTACTACTCATATCACGAAGGTGCATCTTCTTTTCGGTAGCTCATCACATAAGAACTCCAAAGTTAAGCGTGCTTGACTTGGGGCAATTTTGGGATGGGTGACCTCCTGGGAAGTTTCCCAGGGTGCGTGTGAGTGAGGACATAAGCACGCTGGAAAGACTCGTCTTGATACAGTGAGGACAGTCGTCGAATCTGGGGCGTTACAAGTGGTATCAGAGCGGTGGTTCTGTATAGGGTTTCACTACTACTGACCGCGAGAAGCTCACGAAGCCACGCCTTTGGTCTGTAAGTTTTTCAGTTCAGCATTTTGTTCAGCATTTCAGTTATAGCATGAATTATTTTGTCAGCATGCTTCCAGATTTTCAGTATTTCAGAGTTCATTTAAAATAAATTATGGAATTATGCATGTTAGTTACGTATGGGTTATGTTGGAACAGTATGCCCCCTAGACGCATCTTAGAGCGCAACAGAGAGGAGGAGCCTCGCCGAGAGGACAGGGAGGAGCGTAGACCAGAGGGAGACCTACCACCTCCTCCACCGCCCCTACAGGACATGAGTGCCCAGATGTTAGCTGGGATGGCACAGTTCTTCGCACAGTTTGCGGGGGGCAATGCCGCAGCCGTAGCCGCAGCCGCAGCCAGGCCGACAGGGCCCGAGGCAGTGTATGAGCGATTCATGAAGATGCGCCCGAAGGAATTCTCTGGGGCATCAGACCCCATGGTTGCCGAGGGATGGATCAAATCCCTCGAGGTTATCTTCGATTTTATGGAGCTGGGGGACGCAGACCGAGTCCGATGTGCCACCTACTTGTTCACTGGAGACGCCCGCTTATGGTGGGAAGGAGCTTCGGTAGCCCTGACATTGGCTACACTTTCTTGGACCCGTTTTACGGAGGTTTTCTACTCCAAGTATTTTGCTGAGGAGGTTCGCACCAGGCTGACCACCGAGTTCATGAGCCTGAGACAGGGGGATATGTCGGTTACGGAGTTTATCCGTAAGTTCGAGAGGGGCTGTCACTTTGTGCCCCTGATAGCGAATGATGCCAAAGCCAAGCTGATGCACTTCCTGGTGGGTTTACGGCCGATCTTGCGCCGGGATGTTAGGGTATCTGACCCTGCTACTTATGAGGTTGCCGTCTCCAAGGCCTTAGCCGCAGAACAGGATCTGCGGGATATCGAGAGGGATCGCCAGGGCAAGCGCCCAGTCCAGGCACCGCACCGCCCTCCTCCTCATCAGCATCAGCAGCAGAATAAGAGGCCTTTTCATGGACCGCCCAGGAACAGAGGCCAGCAGCAGCAGCAGCAGCAGCAGCGGGGACGCCCAGCCCCGAGGACTCAGGAGCACCCAGTCTGTCCCAGGTGCTCACGTCGCCATCCTGGAGCATGTATGGCTGGCTCAGGAAAGTGTTTTAAGTGTGGCAGTCCAGACCACATGTTGCTGCAGTGCCCTCAGAGGAATCTGCCTACCCAAGGCAGAGTCTTTGCTCTCCATGCCGCGGAAGCCAACCCGGAGACTATGTTGTTGACAGGAACCTTTAAACTTTAAGTTATTATTTGAATTTCCGCGTTTTGGGAATCGGGATTTAGATTTTGAACTTAGAACTGTTATAGGATTGCATGCTCTACTCAGATTTATTTCGGGGAAATTAAGCTAGAGGAACCTAGACCTTTGCATGTCTATAAGTTTAGATCTTGTAGTGGGATTCAACTTAGAGCTCCGCTCTTTCAGGGAGAATTTTTGTATCTGGTTCCGCTACCAAGGCCTTGATAGATTCAGGGGCCACTCACTCGTTTATTTCGGAGGTCTTTGCAAACTTTCTCAAGATCCAGACCATTGGGCTAGATACAGCCTTTTCAGTAGTGTTGCCGTCAGGAGAGGAGATGGCAGCTACCAATGTTATCCGAGATATAGACCTTGAGTTGCACGGTAATCTTGTTTATGCGGATCTGATTGTGCTACCGATGCCGGAATTTGACATCATCCTAGGGATGGACTGGCTATTGAGGAACAGAGTGTTGATAGACTTCCAGCGGAGATCCGTTCTTGTCCGACCGCCTGGAATGGAGCAGTTCTTATTTGAGCCGGACAGGTACTTTTCCTTACCGCGCATTATTCCTTATGTTCAGGCTAGGAAGCTCATGCATAGAGGGTGTCGGGCATTTCTAGCAACCTTTTTATCTGTCCCCGAGGAACCCAGCCAGTCAGCCTCAGATGTTCCGATTGTTAGAGATTTCTTAGACGTTTTTCCCGAAGACGTCTCTGGTATGCCACCAGAGAGAGAGGTGGAGTTTTCCGTTGAGCTTATGCCAGGAACGGCTCCGATATCCAAAGCACCGTACCGTCTAGCACCGACAGAGATGGCAGAGCTTAAGAAGCAGATTCAGGAACTTCTTGACAAGGAGTTCATTCGCCCGAGCTTTTCTCCATGGGGCGCGCCGGTCTTATTCGTGAAAAAGAAGGATGGCTCGATGAGGCTTTGCATTGACTACCGGGAGTTGAACAGGGTTACAGTGAAGAATAAATACCCACTGCCGAGGATTGAGGATCTGTTTGACCAGTTGCAGGGAGCTTCGATTTTCTCCAAAATAGATCTGCGTTCCGGTTATCACCAGTTGAGGGTGAGAGATGCTGATGTCTCGAAGACAGCTTTCAGGACTCGTTATGGTCACTACGAGTTCCTAGTGATGCCGTTCGGTCTGACGAATGCGCCAGCAATCTTCATGGATCTAATGAATCGCGTATTTCAGCCGTACCTCGACCAGTTTGTGATAGTGTTCATAGATGACATTCTCGTCTACTCCAAGAATCGGGAGGAGCACAGCAGGCATCTGACCATAGTGTTGCAGACATTGCAGAAACATAAACTATTCGCAAAGTTCAGTAAGTGCGAATTCTGGTTAGAGAAGGTGGCGTTCTTGGGCCACATTGTTTCTAGCAGTGGCATTGAGGTAGACCCGGCGAAAGTTGCAGCAGTCAGAGATTGGGTTGTGCCTCAGAATGCATCCGAGATCCGCAGTTTCCTTGGGCTAGCAGGATATTACAGGAAATTCATCCAGGGATTCTCCTCCATTGCCGTTCCACTCACAGCACTGACCAAGAAAAATGTGAAGTTTGTGTGGAGCGAGGAGTGTCAGAAGAGCTTCGATACCTTGAAGCAAGCTCTTATCTCAGCACCCGTTTTGGCTGTACCGTCAGGATCCGGCGAGTTTGTCCTTTATACCGATGCTTCGAAGCTTGGTTTAGGTGCAGTTTTGATGCAGCATGGGAGAGTGATAGCGTATGCTTCTCGACAGCTGAAAATCCACGAGAAGAACTACCCCACCCATGATCTGGAGTTAGCGGCCGTAGTTTTTGCTTTGAAGATTTGGAGGCACTATCTGTATGGGGAGAAGTGCCAGATCTTTACCGACCATAAGAGCCTCAAGTATTTCTTTACGCAGAAGGAGCTGAACATGCGTCAGAGACGTTGGTTGGAGCTTGTGAAAGACTACGATTGTGACATTAGCTACCACCCGGGTAAAGCTAATGTAGTTGCGGATGCTTTGAGCAGGAAAGTCGCAGTGATGGCTCATTTGACGATGCAGAAACCTCTTCAGATCGAGATGCAGAGGTTTGATCTTGAGACTTACCCTCGAGGTAGAGTTCCTCGTTTATCTACCTTGACTATCCAGTCCTCTCTTATTGACCGTATTCGCAGCGGTCAGGCAGCAGATGAGCAGTTGGCACAGTGGAAGAAGAGAGATGAAGCTAAGGGCAGTGTTTTGTATACAGTCAGCAACGGTATTGTGAGATACCGAGATAGGATATGGGTTCCTAGCAGTGATTCTATCCGAGCAGACATCTTATCAGAGGCCCATACATCCCCGTACTCCATTCACCCTGGGAGTACGAAGATGTACAAAGATCTGCAGCTATTGTATTGGTGGCCAGGAATGAAGAAGGACATCAGGCGTTTTGTATCCGAGTGCCTGACTTGCCAGTTAGTGAAGGCCGAGCATCAGAGACCAGCAGGTTTGCTCAAGCCTCTTCCTATTCCCGAGTGGAAGTGGGAGAACATTACCATGGACTTTGTGACCGGATTGCCGAGGTCAGCCAGAGGATCGAATGCTATCTGGGTGATTGTAGATCGTCTTACCAAATCAGCGCACTTCTTGCCTATTAAGACGACTTTCACCATGGTTCAGTATGCAGAGCTGTATATCCGAGAGATAGTCCGACTCCACGGTATTCCAGTTTCTATCGTATCCGACAGAGATCCTAGATTCACTTCCTCGTTTTGGAAGAGTTTGCATTCGACTTTGGGTACGAAGTTGCTGTTTAGCACAGCTTTCCATCCGCAGACAGATGGACAGTCGGAGCGAGTTATTCAGATCTTAGAGGATCTTCTCCGTGCTTGCGTCATTGATTTCTCTGGGAGTTGGGAGTCGAACTTACCATTGGTAGAGTTCACCTATAACAACAGTTTCCAGTCGTCCATAGGTATGGCTCCGTATGAAGCGCTGTATGGTCGCAAGTGTAGATCTCCTGTTCATTGGGATGAAGTAGGAGAGAGAGCAGAGTTGGGTCCAGAGATTGTTCAGCAGGCAGCAGATGTAGTAGTCAAGATCCGTGATAGGATGAGGACTGCTCAGAGCCGACAGAAGAGTTATGCCGATCAGCGGAGGAGAGAGTTAGAGTTTGCAGTGGGCGATCATGTCTTCGTGAAAGTGGCACCTATGAAGGGTGTCATGAGATTTGGCAAGAAAGGGAAGCTCAGTCCGAGATTCATTGGACCGTTTGAGATCCTCGACAGAGTTGGGACGCTAGCGTATCGTGTGGCTCTTCCGCCAAATCTGGCCGGAGTACACAATGTCTTTCACGTTTCCATGCTGAGGAAGTATATGGCAAATCCTTCGCATGTGCTGAATTTCGAGCCGTTGCAGCTTACTCCGAACTTATCTTATGAGGAGAGACCCGTGCAGATCCTAGACAGACAGGAGAAGAAACTTCGGAACAAGTTGGTTAAGCGAGTCAAAGTCAAATGGCTCAACCATTCAGAGGAGGAAGCTACGTGGGAGTCTGAGCCGGAGATGAGAAGTCGATACCCTGAGTTATTCGGTGAGTTCTAATTTCGAGGACGAAATTTATTTAAGGGGGGGAGGATTGTAGAACCCGTAAATCAGTAGACGTATAAGCCATGCATAATTCTAGATTTTTAAATTTAATTGACTTCATTGCATGATTATTTTAAATGCATTTGTTTGAAGTTAATTATTTATTATTTCAGTTCAGCAGTTTGATTTTTAGCATTTCAGTTATTTCAGTGAGGCCGGACTGGAGTTGGAGTTTTGAGATAGAATTTAAGATTTGAGAAATATTTCCCGAAGTTAATTTAGCTAGCAAGTAAGTTCATTTAAGTTAAAAAGAAGTTTAAGGAATTATTTAAGTTAGTTGAGGATTTTAATTTAATTATTTGAGGTGATTAAGAAATGAACTCATTTAAGTTATTAAATTAATGGGTTAGCTCACTAAATTAATTAAAGGATTAGTAAGGCTTTCAAGGATTATTAGTTGACTAGATAACAATATTTCCCCTTCATTTTATTGCAATTTTCGGCCCCCATAGTTGCTAGACAATTTAATTGCCAACTCATCAACCTTTTGACCATTTCTTTGCATGTAAGTTGTAGGATAATTCTAGGATTTTTGGGAGCACAATTTAATTAATTAATGGACATATCCTAGACTAGAAAATAAGCAAAATTTCGGCCACCACCTCCTAGAAGCATCCACCAACTCATTTGATATCAATTCAAAATTCAAATTCAAAAGGGGAGTGGACTTGGTCTTGATATGATCCTATTTTTGTGCACCCTTCTCCTCACCTTCATAACCACTCAATCCCTCTCCCTCTCCACCGAAATACCTCACCATTCAGATCCATTTTCAGTGTAGAAAAATCGTGAGTCTTAGCTAGAGGGAAGGCAAGAAAAATCGAGAACTAGAAAGAGCAAGAGAAGCGCTCCACCTCCTCCGTGCCGCGTCGTCGTTGTTTCGTTCGTTTTCTTTCAAAACGAAACCAGGCATGTCTAGATTTCTTTCAAACCTCAATCAAGTCATATTATCATTTATTTTTCAGTACATGATCATGTTTTAGCAAGCAAAAACCGAGATACATGTCAAAATATTTTGGAACACACATGCAGAATTTCGGCCCTTCCCTTGACAAGCTTCACGTTTTTCTGAGTTTTGATGGTTTCAGGTATTGGATCGACTCCAGGCTCCCAAGGCGGCTTGTATACATGTAGTAGGATGCATTAGGACCATGTTGGTCCATTCAAACCAGCCCCATGCTTGCTGGAAATTCAGAATGACAGCAAGTTCCCCATAAGTGCAGAAATGTGATTCGAAATTTCAGTTTTGTGTCAAGGGTTGTGGATCTGATCTTGGCTAACCCAAGGGCCTTTAGCCATGGTTGGATCACTTCCCTAGCATGTCTAAGACGTGACTAAGTCGCCCTTTTGGTGGCTTGGTCCATGGCTCATCGGTTTTTAAATAATCAACAAGAACAGCCCCTTTCCCCATTCGGCCCTTCCATTTTTCAGCATATGGTTCGTTTCTTTTGTGGCTTGGTGTGGATCTTGGTTGGCCTATGGCCCTTAGCCACGGTTCATATCATGCTCCTAGATGTCTAGATCGTGCCATGGTCAATCAAATGGCCACTGGAACGACGCAAGACATCGATCATAGCATAAACACTACACACGCATGCACGTTGCTCTCGGTTGGACCCTTCGGTTAAGATTTGGTGTGATGCGGATTGTGGCTGGCCTAGGGCCCTTAGCCATGGTTCAAATCATTCCTTGGGATGTTGGTAAGAGTCTCTGGTCGGTGGTTCACGCCCCAATGGCCGGTAGCCTCGAAAACGACACAAGGAAAAACAAGTGCGCAGCTGCTGTATTTTTGACAGCAAGTATGCTGCTGTTCAGAAGCGTCGTTTGAGTTCTTGGTTGGCTTTTAGCCCATGGCCTTGGACTGGACAGTGCCTCATTGAGTTGGGAAGGTCATGTTTTTGACCGTTTGTCATTTGGATCATTTTTGAGGTCGTACGAGAATTTACGGTGCAATGTGCCAAATTGACTCTCGAAAGAGCGTTTCGTGTTTTGGCCTCCATTTCACCTAGATTTCGACCCTATCATTTTAGGAGCATTATTTTATGATTTTTCAGCGTATTTTAATCATGACTATACGTCGGTTCAGTGTCGGTTCAGGTTGGCTCGGAGTCATGATTAAATGCGAAGTCATTAGGCGTCATAGTCGCATCTTTTGAACGTAAATTGCATAGTTGGTCATGTTTAAGCATTTGCATATTTTTCATGGCACAGTTAGGTTGCAGCGAGCCTGGGAACGATCCAATTCAATCCAGTTGGTAAAATTACGGGACATTTTCATTACGCCAGTTAATTATTTTACGTGCATTAAACAGAAAATGATTATTTTTGAGATTTATGCGATATGGCTTGTGGTTCATTCACTATGTGGGAGTGTTATTTTATACGGTCGCCAGTGACCGATCAGTTCAGTATGGTACCACCCGGTCGCCAGTGACCGGCCAGCTCAGATCAGTTTCAGCCTCCCCGGTAGCCAGTTACCGATCAGTTCAGCTTAGTGCAGTGGCCACAGGCGTAAAACATAATCTCAACAGAAAATTTTACCAGATATTTCAATACAGGCTCCAAGGAGCAAATATTTTTACAGTGATTTCCAGTTCAGTTATGCACGTATTATAATTGCTCAGTACAGATTATTTTCAGTATGCCTCAGGACAGGATATGTTAACTCATGCATATTTTAAATTCAGATTTTTACTCGTTACCTGCGATTTATGCATGCTGAGTCTTTAGGCTCACTAGACTTGATTGTTGTAGGTACTGATGAGGCCAGGGCCGAGGGCGGGGACCAGTGAGCCAGCTTGGGTCGGCAGTAGTGGCACCCGAGGACCTCAGAGCAGCAGTTGTTATTTTCTTCGCAAACAATTTTTATCAGTTGTTGGATATTTTTAAATCGTTGTTATTGGCAAAACTTTGATTTTCTTCCGCTGCAATATTTTGAAATATTGAACTTGATTCACCAGTGATTTTATGAATGAGGCCATTTAAGTTCTTTTAAAAAAAAAAAAATTTTTAATTTTCCGCAAATTTTCAAGCAAGTAGTTCGAGGGCCTTCTCAGAAACTGTATTGTTATGCCGTCGAAACATCAGTTGATTTAGAGTGATCAGATTCAATAATGATTTCGATAATATCGTTGATATGAATTAGATTGTACCTTGTTCAGATATGGATCAGATTATATACTGATTTGAGTATTGATCAGAACAGGTTTTGAATCGAATTATATACTGATATTGTATTTATGCGATTGTCATTGCCAGACGGACTATGGACAGATTGGAATACAAGACTTCGTCTTCGTCAGACCGGGAAGACAAGGTATAATTCATGTTTTGTTTTGGGAAGACACAACTCAAATGAGATTCAATTTTAGTTTCCCAACAAAATCACATACTAAATTGTTGTTTAGATTTTGTTATGATTATGCTTTGTTTATAGATTTATATTCAAGCATTTAAGATAGAAGAGTCATTGGCAGATTTGCCAAATTTCTAGATGTTCGGTGGTATCGACGCATAGGAGCAGATTTCCTCTGATTGTAGACATTCGATACAGACAGGACCGAAGTCTAGGAATAAGACGTACCGTCACCCCGATTGGGAGGGTAGGTGACAGACAGTGACGTCTTATTCACACCGGGATCCCTAGAGTTAGAGTCGAGTCGAGTCAAGATATGAATTGAATTGAGTTGCATGCTTATTTTATTTTAGTTTCAGAGATTATGGAACCCATTGTTACTACATGCTTATTTTGATTTGGTTTCGTAGACTATGAAACCTATTGTTATTGATTTTATGCATGATAATATGCTTTATGATTTACATTGTGTACATGCATGTCTACCATGTTTTATACTGGGATTTGTTCTCACCGGAGTATCCGGCTTTTGTCTTGTTTTGTATGTGTGCATGACAACAGGTGGGACAGGATCGGGGTCAAGAAGATGATGAGAGAAGACGAGTTTAGAGTGGTGATTCCGGACTTATTGTAAACTGGGTTTAATACTTGAAATTTAGTAGTTGAACCTTAGACTAGTTTGAATAATTGTTGTACATTATTGTACTTATATATTGAGATGTATATTAGTTACATTCCATTACGCTCCGCACTTGTGTTTTAAAAGAAAAATTTTTAGACCATGTTTAGTTTAATTGATAATTAAATCCCAAAGATGATTAAGAAGTGAGTAGCGTCTGGGTCCCCATAACTACAGTATATACAGACCCAATAGAATAAAGCATATGTCAATGCAATTCATACAGAATCATGTATAAGATGTACAAGAATCTCCCAATACATATGGGACAAAATCATAAAAGAACAGATACCTGTCACTACATCATCAAGTGCATCCTAGATCTGTTCCTCGGTCACTACCACTAGACGCCTCTGCTCCCTGGAATCTTCGGGAACCTCTCTGTGGACATAGTCTCGCAAAATGTCCTGACTGTCGGCAGATACGGCAAATACCAAATACTCCTTGGCATTGCTCAGTGGGATGTCTTCCTCCGCAAGTCCTGCAATAAACTCCAGTATAAATCGGGCTAGAATCACTGGAGCTAGATGAACCGCTCGGTCCGCTCCCTTATTTCTTAAACTGTTTCTTTCGAGCTTTCAACAAATCTGGCTTCCCACTTGTACTGCCACCATCAAATCTGAGAGGGGACTTGTAATAGCCGAGCCTGGTGTACGGTACGATTTAAGATTTCGTAAGTTTATTGACTACTTGGTCAAGTTTAAGTATAGTTTGGATGTTCAGAGTTTCGATTTAGGATTTATAGTATGGTTGGTTATAGATGATGTGTAGTGCTATTGTAGCGGCGTTACTATTAAATTCATGATAATTCATATGTTGAGCCAATTGGTATGAAGCCAATTGGAGTGATTAGATAAGACATAGAGGTGTAACTTTCTTATTTTGAGTTTTGTTCAAATCAATGTGGAAGGTAAGCCTAAAGAGCCCCGAAGTGTGTCGTGCGTTTCGTCGTTCCTCCAGTGACACATGTTGGGAGATTTATCATAACGTTTTACTCATACCTCCAAATGATCTGAAATTTGGAGAGATTCAAGGAAAGATATAGGGCTACAACTTTGTAGTTTACAACTTTTTCTAATTCGGAAGGGAAGAGGTGTTTCCGAAGCAATCTTTAACGTGGCAGTGCGTAGAGTGGCGCCCGAGCGGCAATATATGGCCGCCCGAGCGCCACTACTTCTGGAACTTTGGGTTTCGGGCAGAATCATTGGCGCCTGAGCGGTAATTTTCGACCGCCCGAGCGCCGGGCACAGCATCAAAAACGTGTTTTCGGATTTTAAGTGTTTAAATGCAAGAGTTGGTCTCATTTTTCTCATTCTTCCTTCTCACTTTTCGTTTCTTCTTCTCTTGGGAGACTAGGGTTCCAATTTCTCTCCTTTCTTTTCTTTAATACAAGCTTCTTGTTAGTTATTTGTGTTGAGAGCAAGATTATTTTGGGTTCAAGGAAGCTAAGGTAAGCTTTTGGTTTGGTTATTTCTTAGTTTTTGGCGTTGGAGATGTTATGGGTTTGTGATGGTGTTGATTCTTTGGCTTTTATGGTATTGTTGTTGGATTATTGGGTTATTGATGGTGCAAATTATTGTTTATTGTCGTAGGATTGCTACCAAGAGTATAGAATCAAGGTTTCAAGTGGTTGTAAGTGGAATTCATTTTCTTGTGCTCACATGATAGTATATGTATTGTGTTTCAATGGTTTTAACATGTTATTCCCTTCCATTTGATCCATATTATGTATTGAATTACTTGATTGTATATTTGAGACAATTGAATGTCTCAATTGTGAAAAAGGGAATACAAGAGAAAAGAGTTTACAAAGTGTTTGATTAAATGCCCCAAAGAGAGTTTAAAACTATTTATGGATTGATAGATACATAGTCATAGATTGCATGCAATTAGTTGATCAACGACCATAGGCTTATATCCCTCAGAGTTATCGATTTATATCGATGGGATATAGGTACAGAGACAGAGATACTATATAGATATCAATCCAACAGAGAAAAGAGAAATACCATCTTATTGTTATATTATTGCTATGTTATTCATGATTCAGAGTTGATGGTATTTAATGTTTTTAAAGCCATGTTTTACAGAGTATGCTATGTACATTGCTATGTAAGAGTTCCACTTGCTGAGTTTTATACTCATTTCAGTTATTTCATGTGATGCAGATAAGAGCGATGGGCGGGGACGTTGATTGTGGGCCGGAGTCATATGCATATCCAATACGGAAGGAAGAAGATATTTTGATGGCATTTTGGACATGATCACAAGAATGATATTTTGCTTTTTGTTGTATCATTTCCTTGATCATGTGTATACATTTGTTTGTAAAGATTTTATGTCAAGAACTTTTTATCCTTCCTCCTTCAAGAAAATTTTAAATTCCGCTGTTATTTTATAAAATGGGTCAGAGGTGTCACAGGACTGCTGTGTCTAGGATCGGATCACATCCAACCTCTCTCGTTGTCGACTCAAACTTGCCTCAGCTGTAGAACCCGTAAATCAGTAGACGTATAAGCCATGCATAATTCTAGATTTCTAAATTTAATTGACTTCATTGCATGATTATTTTAAATGCATTTATTTGAAGTTGATTATTTGATTATTTCAGTTAAATAGTTTGATTTTTAGCATTTCAGTTGTTTCAGTGAGGCCGGACCGGAGTTGGAGTTTTGAGATAGAATTTAAGATCCAGAAAATATTTTCAGAAGTTAATTTAGCTAGCAAGTAAGTTCATTTAAGTTAGTAAGGGAGGTTTGAGGATTTAATTTAATTATTTGAGGTGATTAAGAAATGAACTCATTTAAGTTATTTAATTAAGTGGTTATCTCACTAAATTATTTAAGGAATTAGTGAGGCTTTTAAGAGTTATTAATTTAGTAAATAAACAACATTTCTCCTTTATTTTATCATGCATTTTCGGCCACCATTAGTTGCTAGAAGACTCATTTTCCAACTCATCAACTTTGACCAATTCTTTGCATGTAATTAGTAGGATAATTCTAGGATTTTTGGGAGCACAATTTAATTAAATAAATGGACATATCCTAGACTAGAAAATAAGCAATAATCGGCCATCACCATTCTAGAAACACCCAACATAGATTTGATATCAAACCATAATTCAAAATTCAAAATGAGAAGACTTGGTGTCTTGATTCTTTCCTTATATCTTGCACCCACTTCCCTCACCCTCCTAACCATTCCCCCCCCCCCCCCCCCCTCTCCTTTTCGAAAATTCAGAGTGAAATCAGACCCCTTTTCAGTAGAAAAAATCGTGAGCCATAGCTAGGGAGAAAGGCAAGAAAAATCGAGAGTAAAGAAAACAAGAGAAGCGCTCCATCTCCTCCGTGCCGCGTCGTCGTCGTTTCGTTCGTTTTCTTTCGAAACGAAACCAAGCATGTCTAGAATCTTTCAAAACCTCAATCAAGTCATATTATCATTTATTTTTCAGTACATGATCAAGATTTATCATTTCAAAAACCGAAATTTTCAGTAGATAAGAAACGAAAATTCTGCACAGATTTTTTATTGACTTCCATGCTTCACGATTGGTATGTTTTGTTTCGATTTCAGGGATGGATCGTTCCAGGGGCTCGAGGCTGCATATGGACATGTACTAGTACATGTTAGGGCCATGTTAGAACGTTTATTTCAGTTCCATGCTTGCTGGAAAAATAGAAATGACAGCAACACCATTTGTGTCCCTTTTTGAGTTCGAAAAATTTCAGTTTTATGTCAAGAGGTTGGATCTGATCTTGGCTGCCCTAAGGGCTCTTAGTCATGGTTGGATCACTCCCCTAGCATGTCTAAGACGTGACTAAGTTGCCCTTTTGGTGGCTTGGTCCATGGCTCATCGGTTTTTAATAAAAACATCACAACAGCCCCTATACCCCTTCGGCTACTTCGGTTGGACAGCTTTTGGTTCGTTTCTTTTGGTTGCTTGGTATGGATCTTGTTTGGCCTATGGCCCTTAGCCACGGTTCATATCATGCTCCTAGATGTCTAGATCGTGCCATGGTAAATCAAATGGCCACTGGAACGACGCAAGACATCGATCTAAGCAAAACACTACACACGCATGCACGTTGGCTCTCGGTTAGACCCTTCGGTTGAGTTTTGGCATGATGCGGATTGTGGCTGGCCTAGGGCCCTTAGCCATGGTTCAAATCATTCCTGGGAATGTTGATAAGAGTCTCTGGTTGGTGGTTCACGCCCCAATGGCTGGTAGTCTCGAAAACAACACAAGTTACACGGGTGTGCAGCTGCTGGAAATTTACAGCAAGTTGCTGTGTCGTTTAGAAGGCTCGTTTGAGTTCTTGGTTGGCTTTTAGCCCATGGCCTTGGACTGAACAGTGCCTCATTGAGTTGGGAAGGTCATGTTTTTGACCGTTCATGATTCGGATTATTTTTGATGTCGTACGAGAATTTACGGTGCAATGTGCCAAATTGACTCTCGAAAGAGCGTTTCGTGTTTTGGCCTCCATTCCACTTAGATTTCAACCCTATCATTTTAGGAGCATTATTTTATGATTTTTCAGCGTATTTTAATCATGACTATACGTCAGTTCGGTGTCGGTTCTGGTTGGCTCGGAGTCATGATTAAATGCGAAGTCATTAGGCGTCATAGTCGCATCTTTTGAACGTAAATTGCATAGTTGGTCAAGTTTAAGCTATTGCATATTTTTCGTGGCACAGTTAGGTTGCAGCGAGCCTGGGGACGATCCAATCCAATCCAGTTGGTAAAATTACAGGATTTTTCATTTCGTCAGTTAATTATATTACGTGCATGAAAACAGAAAATGATTATTTTTGAGATTTATGCGATATGGCTTGTGGTTCATTCACTATGTGGGAGTGTTATTTTATACGATCGCCAGTTACCGATCAGTTCAGTATGGTACCACCCGGTCGCCAGTGACCGGCCAGCTCAGTTCAGTTTCACCCTCCCCGGTAGCCAGTTACCGATCAGTTCAGCTTAGTGCATTGGCCACAGGCGTAAAACATAATCTCGACAGAAAATTATATCAGTTATTTCAGTACAGGCTCCAAGGAGCAAACATTTTTACTGTGATTATCAGTTCAGTTATGCACGTATTATAATTGCTCAGTACAGATTATTTTCAGCATGCCTCAGGACAGGATATGTTAACTCATGCATATTTTAAATTCAGATTTTTACTCGTTACCTGCGATATATGCATGCTGAGTCTTTAGGCTCACTAGACTTGATTGTTGTAGGTACTGATGAGGCCAGGGCCGAGGGCGGAGACCAGTGAGCCAGCTTGGGTCGGCAGTAGTGGCACCCGAGGACCTCAGAGCAGCAGTTGTTATTTTATTCCGCAAACATTTTATCAGTCGTTGGATATTTTTAAATTGTGATTTTTGGCAAACTTTATTTTCTTCCGCTGCAATATTTTGAAATATTGAACTTGATTCACCAGTGATTTTATGAATGAGGCCACTTAAGTTCTTTTAAAAAGAAAATTTTTAATTTTCCGCAAATTTTCAAGCAAGAAGTTCTAGGGCCTTTACATCAGCTCTTTTTGCTTTATTCAAAGCATCCCCAAAATGCTGGGGTCGCTCTACCTTTACCAAGGAAGATATCTCAGCATTCAATCCGTTGATGAACTGATCCGCTATAGCTTCATCATTCCCAGCTATAAGAGGAGCAAAACGTAATAAATTAGAGAATTTAGCAACATATTCTTCAATATTCAGTTGGCCCTGTTTCAAATTCTCAAACTCTGCTTTCTTGTCCTCTCGGTACGAAACTGAGAAAAATCTTCGATAGAATTCAGCTCTAAAGATTTCTCACGTAATTACCGTACCACGCTGTTCTAATACTCTTTTGGTTGTAATCCACCAACTCCTTGCGACGTCGTGTAACTTGTTGGGCACTAGTTTAATTCTCCGTTCGTCTGAATACTCAAGTGAATCAAACAATATCTCTATATCATCAAACCAATTCTCACAATCATCAGATGTCTCAGTACCTCTCAGAATTGGCGGTTGAAATGACTGAAATTGTTTCAACTGTATTTCCATCGGAGTTTCTGACACATCTATCTGATCAGTCGAAGTACTACCTCTTTCTGGAATTTTTCGAGGAGGTATATCTGATTATCACAAGAGTTAGTATCACATGAGATAAATCAATCTCAGTCCCTTTCTTATCAGCTTACCTTCTGATCAAGAATTGGTTCTGATTCTGATGCAAACGTGGTTGATCAAGCACCAAAGAAAGCATGGGAGTCGTTGGTATTGCCTGAAGGACCTATGACGAGGGGACGTAGCAAGAAGTTTAAAGAAGCACTTCAAGGACTCATGATGAACTACCAAGGAGGATCTACAAATTGGATGACTAAATTAGAAGAGGTTGGGAATCATGAGAATAATATTGGAGGTCTTTGGAATGTTATTCAAGTGCAATTGCCGAAGGTTCAGTGCACCCGCGCTAAAGCAGAGACCGCACCCGCGGTCCATGATAATCAAATTTAAGAAAATTTCCCGAAGCTGCCCCGCACCCGCGGTCAAATCATTAGCGCACCCGCGGTCTATTGCCGAAGCTACACCGCACCCGCGGTCAAACAAGCACCGCACCCGCGGTCTTTTGGCGCACTTCCGTGTCAAAGTTGCTAGTTATCTTATTTAAGCCTTTTCACACAACTTTTTTTATTTTTATTGTTTATATAATGTATTGTAAGGGGGATGAACGAAATCATTGAAGATTGATATCAAATTATTGGAGATTTCTCTCAATTTGCAAGGCTTGTGCTTTGTGTTTATCAAAATCAAACTTATCAAAGATTGCATCTTTGTGGCGTTTGTCGATTGTTCTTCGCACGGATTGTAAAAACAAGTTCTTTGAAAGTTCGTTTGAAATTCAATTGTTTTATCGTTGATATTTGTTGCTAAGTTATAATCCGTGACACCTCTGACCAGTTTTAATAAAATAACAGC
This sequence comes from Primulina tabacum, assembly GCF_025594145.1. NCBI lineage: Eukaryota > Viridiplantae > Streptophyta > Magnoliopsida > Lamiales > Gesneriaceae > Primulina > Primulina tabacum. The sequence goes on from NC_134556.1 coordinate 18,218,370, forward strand.
GGAATTTAAAATTTTCTTGAAGAAGGAAGGGTAAAAGTTCTTGACATAAAAATCTTTACAAACAAAGTAAATACATGATCAATGAAATGATAAAACCAAAATCCAAAATATCATTTTTATGATCATGTCCAAAATGCCATCAAAATATCTTCTTCCTTCCATCTTTGGTATGCATATGACTCCGGCCCACAATCAACGTCCCGACCCGTCGCTCTTATCTGCATCACATGAAATAACTGAAATGAATATAAAACTCAGCATGTAGAACCCGTAAATCAGTAGACGTATAAGCCATGCATAATTCTAGATTTTTAAATTTAATTGACTTCATTGCATGATTATTTTAAATGCATTTGTTTGAAGTTAATTATTTCATTATTTCAGTTCAGTAGATTGATTTTTAGCATTTCAGTATTTTCAGTGAGGCCGGACTGGAGTTGGAGTTTTGAGATAGAATTTAAGATTTGAGAAATATTTCCAGAAGTTAATTTAGCTAGCAAGTAAGTTCATTTAAGTTAAAAAGAAGTTTAAGGAATTATTTAAGTTAGTTGAGGATTTTAATTTAATTATTTGAGGTGATTAAGAAATGAACTCATTTAAGTTATTAAATTAATGGGTTAGCTCACTAAATTAATTAAAGGATTAGTAAGGCTTTCAAGGATTATTAGTTGACTAGATAACAATATTTCCCCTTCATTTTATTGCAATTTTCGGCCCCCATAGTTGCTAGACAATTTAATTGCCAACTCATCAACCTTTTGACCATTTCTTTGCATGTAAGTTGTAGGATAATTCTAGGATTTTTGGGAGCACAATTTAATTAATTAATGGACATATCCTAGACTAGAAAATAAGCAAAATTTCGGCCACCACCTCCTAGAAGCATCCACCAACTCATTTGATATCAATTCAAAATTCAAATTCAAAAGGGGAGTGGACTTGGTCTTGATATGATCCTATTTTTGTGCACCCTTCTCCTCACCTTCATAACCACTCAATCCCTCTCCCTCTCCACCGAAATACCTCACCATTCAGATCCATTTTCAGTGTAAAAATCGTGAGTCTTAGCTAGAGGGAAGGCAAGAAAAAAATCGAGAACTAGAAAGAGCAAGAGAAGCGCTCCACCTCCTCCGTGCCGCGTCGTCGTTGTTTCGTTCGTTTTCTTTCAAAACGAAACCAGGCATGTCTAGATTTCTTTCAAACCTCAATCAAGTCATATTATCATTTATTTTTCAGTACATGATCATGTTTTAGCAAGCAAAAACCGAGATACATGTCAAAATATTTTGGAACACACATGCAGAATTTCGGCCCTTCCCTTGACAAGCTTCACGTTTTTCTGAGTTTTGATGGTTTCAGGTATTGGATCGACTCCAGGCTCCCAAGGCGGCTTGTATACATGTAGTAGGATGCATTAGGACCATGTTGGTCCATTCAAACCAGCCCCATGCTTGCTGGAAATTCAGAATGACAGCAAGTTCCCCATAAGTGCAGAAATGTGATTCGAAATTTCAGTTTTGTGTCAAGGGTTGTGGATCTGATCTTGGCTGCCCCAAGGGCCTTTAGCCATGGTTGGATCACTTCCCTAGCATGTCTAAGACGTGACTAAGTTGCCCTTTTGGTGGCTTGGTCCCATGGCTCATCGGTTTTTTAAATAATCAACAAGAACAGCCCCTTTCCCCATTCGGCCCTTCCATTTTTCAGCATATGGTTCGTTTCTTTTGTGGCTTGGTGTGGATCTTGGTTGGCCTATGGCCCCTTAGCCACGGTTCATATCATGCTCCTAGATGTCTAGATCGTGCCATGGTCAATCAAATGGCCACTGGAACGACGCAAGACATCGATCATAGCATAAACACTACACACGCATGCACGTTGCTCTCGGTTGGACCCTTCGGTTAAGATTTGGTGTGATGCGGATTGTGGCTGGCCTAGGGCCCTTAGCCATGGTTCAAATCATTCCTTGGGATGTTGGTAAGAGTCTCTGGTC